>NW_024037864.1:0-154729 GCF_016077235.1 Cyprinodon tularosa
GGGCAAAACTGGTATGATTGTGCTTTATTCATGAAATTTTTTAAAAAGGGTATTAAAAAACCCCCAAATAAAAGTCACACCCCTCTGTTTCTAAATATAACACCCTCCCGTTTAAAATCAGCATCCCCTTTCCCCCTTTTTCGCGGGTCAGTCCCCTTTTTCCCGTGCAGCGCGGTTTCCTCAGAAAAAATCCCCGGCTTTTGAAAAAGCTTGAACAATAGAGCCACAGACACGTTACCCCCAAGCTTCAAACAATCCATCTCTAAGGGTTTGGGCCGAAACTTGCCCACCCTTTGCCTTCCACTTACCCTAAAACTTGGTCTCCCGGTCGGTCATCCTCGCTCCCACGCCGCTCCCCAGCCTTTAACTTTGGAAGGGGCCGTTCCCCACTGATGTCGAGGGGTTTGGGGAAGGTTTCCTTTGTCAGACCTCCCGGGTAACGGCAAAGCCCAGTGCCCAAATTTGATTCATTTTTTTTTTTCACATGGGCCCTTTTGGAGAGGGGCAACCCCAGCATGGATGATGCATAAAAAAAAACCCCCGGGTTTCCTCACCACACCTGCCTCAGCTACCTTTCATCATCTCCTCATCCATCCCCCTTTTTTCCCTTTTGCGTTAATATCATATGTCCATCAGACGCTGTGTCTGTCTCGCGTCAGCTCCCAGATAAAGCTTCTCTGTTTTGGTTTGATGGGGGCGTGTCCACAGAAAAAACCCTTCAATTTTTCCATCTCGACGCAGCAGCGCTTTGGGGCCAGATTTTTAAACGTTTTTGCTGCTAAAAACGCGCTGCGGGCCCTTTTTTGCTGCCCCTTTTACGGGGGGGTCAACCTTTGGGACTTTGAATGTAAAAAGGGCTGTTTCCCCTGCTGCACCTGCGGGGTCCGGTTCCCCCCAAAGGGCCCGGGGCGGTTAAAACGCGAGCACGGGGTTAATTTGTTTCCCCATGTTTTTCACATCGCGTGAGATGGGCACGCATGGAGTTTCCCTTTTTAAAAAGGATGGTGATGAGTGGAAAAAAAAACACCTGGTCTCCTTACATTCAGCCACTCTTTCATCATCTTCTCAATGAGGTGGTCTCAAAAGTCGCAGTTACAACACACATAGGGCGCACCGCACATTTTGAGGGGAAAAAAAGACGTTTAAGTGCGCCTTATAGTCGTGAAAATACGGTAATAAGAATATGTTTTAGAGTCATGGTATTATGATACCAGCTCCAAAATATCTGACAAGCAACACAAATATGCATTTTGTATTGAGTTCCACCCTAAGATGACCATTGGCTGGACCAGTATTCTGCTTTGATATAAAATCTAAGAAATTTTTTTTTAAGCTAAAGCCTGTAATATGATGGAACATATATAAAGCTATATACATGCATTATCTTAAAAAAAAAAAAATTAAAAATCACCCTTTGAGTTATTCAATTTGTAATGCAACTTTGAACTTGGAAAATTTATCAAGGATATTTCAAATGCCGTAAACCACTCTTCAATTCACAAGCTGTACATCTTATACTTGGTGCTTGCATTTACAAGGCTTTTATTTTCCAAATTCTGTAGTGAGAGATTAGTTACAATGTTCAAGTTTTAACATATTGTTTAACTCACTACAGGGCAGCAGCGGAGATGATGCCCAGATGGAACTCAAACAACTCACCATGGCAGTGTTTGTGATTCGGAAGGAGGGAGAGGGATTGAAAGAACCCCCAGAGACATTGGCATCGTCATTGAGGGAGTGGAGGTGTTGCAGGACCTGACTTCAGTTGCCTCAGCATGTGCCCTGCTTCTGGGTTTGATATATTCCCTTAACCTGGCTTATCCAAAGGCTCTGCGCTTCACATTTGAAGTGTTCCAAAAAATCTTCATGCAGCTTAAGCAGCACAAGATGTCTCCCAAAGTTCAAAATTTGTTTGGAAGACTTCAGACCTCACAGTAAAGACACTGGCATATTGTGCAACAGGACAGAAGATCTTCAGTCTTCTTTGTTTGGACAGAAGAGCGCCATGTTTTGGAAGCTTAACACCTCAAGAAACTGCACTTTGTGAACTTCTTTTGGGACATTGTTCATATTAAAGCCACAAGTAATACAGGGTTTACTGGATAACAATTGTGACTGGTATTTCTGGAGGATGTTTACTGATGAGGTTGTGATGAACATTATCATTTTGGGAGTAGGTCTTTTTTGTTTTTGACATTTCATAAAGTTACATGGTTCATCTCTTTGGTTTTGTGTGTGAAAAATATACAAGTTAAGGGGGAAAAATTAAAGTAGGAAAGTAGTAGGCTACTGCAGTTTGTGGACACTTTCACAGAATTTTCTTTTTGCATTTTTTTTTTAAATTTGAATCAACAGATTTATGCAGTGTTTTTTGAAGGAGGTTGAATGGATCTAGATCATAATGTTTACTATTCTGTTCTTTTCTGGTGTCAGTTAAATTAACGGACTTGGTTTAAACTAGGCAGCTATTACACCACATCTTTGTTTGAAAACTTGCCTAAATATTTTTTGGGTATTGCTCTTATTTTCAGTGTAAAAATAGTCACTAGTGTCATTATATTTTATGTCAAAAACATGTTCTCGGCAAATGTTATGGTTTAAGAGTGTGGATTTTCTTTTTTAGGAGGACTTGTGTTAAATCTAAAAAAGCAAATTTTTTTCCTGAGGAATACTTGTGGATTCTACAACCTCACACAGGGGTGTCCAAGTCTTGTCCAGGAGAGCTACCATTGTGCAACTTTCAGATGGACCCTATTTCAATACCGCCTGAAGCTAATTTCTGAATTTACACAACAGCAGACATTCAGCTCAACAGAGGCGTTGTAATGAGCAGTTCATTTGATTCAGATGTATTGGAGATGGGATGCATCTGAAAGTTGCAAGATGATGGCTCTCCAGAACTGGATCTAGCAGGTCGCTGAAATGTTATATCCCTTATGAAGTTTCAAAAGATTTGTGTAGCATGTTTAATGAATAATATTTTGTGAAAAACCTGTAAGTTTGTGATGCTTTCACAATAAAATTTAAAATGTTCCATTTGTGTAGATTTCTTATTTTAACCAAGTGGAATTTCTGAGTAGCATGAATGTATTTTACTCCTATTTTAAAAACTAAAATAACATGCTAAAAAAAACTTTTAAAATGATTTAAATGCAAGCTATATTTTAAGTAAAATGTGAGTGATAATTTAATATGGGGTAGTTTAGTTTTTTAAGTTGGAACAACTTAAAATTTTGAGTTGACTTGCTCTAAAATTAAGTAAGATGGATTAAATTTTTTTATTTGGAATAAAGTAAATGAATTGATTAAGACTGACTTAAATTTGTCAAGTTAACCAAACTTAATAAATTAGGTTGGATAAAATTAATTGAATTACTTGTTACCAATTGAAGCAATTCAATTAAGTTGGATCAACTATTTTGTTTTTAGAGTGTGTATATATATATATATATATATATATATATATATATATATATCGAAAGGCCAAAAAAAAGCAAACAAGCAAGCAAAACACTAACGAGATCTAAAACAGAAAGGATTTAATCTGGAGCTCAGGCATGAATGAGTCACATCTCTTAGAGCTGTGTGTAAAGCAAATGTTAAGGTTGCTTGGCACTGAGCTGACGTCTCCTATGTCTACAGCCTAAAGATAAGTAGCACATCAGTGGTTGTGTTATGTGTGTGCACATATTCTCTGCTACTAATTGTGGTCCTTTGATTTTTATTCCATTAGCTATAAAGGCTTTTTAATGGTTCTTTACCAAATGCAGTGGCATTTACTTTGAGTGCATTAATGGACTGGTGTGTTCTCAGTAATGAGTTATTCAGTGAAACACTTCTAAAAAAAGGTGTGTGATTGGAGTTATATGTGAACTGGACATTAAAAGCATATCTGTAGACATTCTAAGTTAAAGTCACAAATTAATTAACAAAAGATTTTATTTTTTCCTACACTCTGTATGATCATGCATCCAGTTCAGGAATGTTAAAGGTATTGTGCAGGATCTTCGCAATTCTTTGAAATGACCCGCCCTCTCTTCTTAAAAAAAAAATGCACATGCACAACCCTGTACCCGTTCCAGAGAGGGAACGTCTCTTAACGTCTATTGAGGAGTGTGCACAAGCTAATTTCTCCTCGTGCCCGCTCTGTTTAAAAGTTTCTGTGTGCATCGCTCATACAAGCTTACTTTCCAAAAGAAGATTTGCAAATTTTCCACCCTGCCAGACTCACCACGTAGGACAGCCTTATGTAAACATATCAACAGAATGATATTAACATTGACGATTAGGATCTATCTATCTATATCTATCTATCTATCTATCTATCTATCTATCTATCTATCTATCTATCTATCTATCTATCTATCTATCTATCTATCTATCTATCTATCTATCTATCTATCTATCTATCTATCTATCTATCTATCTATCTATCTATCTATCTATCTATCTATCTATCTATCTATCTATAATTGCATTTATGTTCAGGTCCGAAATAAGTGGATGGGAGATGGAAATTGGCACTTTAAATTCATGTATATGATAAACTTCGGGTTCTAATAATTTTCATCATATGTTCACAGGAGTCTGCAAACCTTAAAACCTGGCAGACAAAGTGGCCAATACAGTTGTAGAGAATCCATGATTATATGCTGTATTTTTGTCTATCAAAATTGAATTGGTTTAGCTTTTATATCCTGTTCTGAGAAGGAAACAGATGTTTTTAGAGAACATTTATAAACAACACAGAGAATTCATTACAAGTTTAAAGGTTCTATAACACACTTCTTTAAGACTTCCAACACAATCTATAGACATATAGTATATAATTACATGTTAACTGCTTGCACTGTGGTGTATTATAAAATATTATTTTCTGTTGCTATTATCCAACTCAACAGATAGACATCTGCCTTCACACCTCTCCCTGTGTAGGTGCTGCCCATTTCATGACATATCTCTCGAGAGCTGCTGCAGCATGGTTTCACGCCTTTTATGGCAGTTAAGTTCTTCTTTCAAAGGCTGAACAAGGTTGGAGACCTCATGCAGCTGAAAACACATTTATTCCACTTAGATATTATCTAGAGCTTAAAAAGAACAGTTATTATCACTGTGCAGATAAGGTTATGAAAGAGCCACTTTATCTGAACTTTGGACATAAATGAAAGCAGTCTGCCTCACATCACCGCTTGCTGATTGGAGAAAATGGGCGCGATGCTTTCTGGGCATGCGCACCGTATAAGTAGGTGCATCTTGGAGTGGGAGGGCAATCACTCCTCTATGTAAAACAATTATGCCCCACTCTTTTTTTTTTAAACAGCAAAACAAGTCTGTTTACTTTTACTGACAGGCAGGGCAAGGGGAACATTAATCAAGAAGCACCCCAGAGCACATGGTCTCATGGTCGGCCCAAGCCGTAAGTAGTGGACACAGCTAACATATGAAGGAAGGAGCTCTAAAAGATAACACACTCTAGGAAAAATGCTCCAGTTTCTGTGGCCATCATAATTATGCATTTATATCAAATTTCTATTTGCAAAAGCACCTACCATCATAAGGTAACGTGGTAAAGCATATGCTTTATCAGACCCAGCTTGAAAGGATAATATGCAATGACAGGTGAGCCACACCTTAAATGCATTCATACATGGCTACTCCTCTGCACTGATACATTTGACGTGTAGGAATGATGATATCAACAAAAGTGTATGTTTCGACTTGTAAACTCTGTGAATGTACTATATATATATATATATATATATATATATATATATATATATATATATATATATATATATATATATATATATATATATATATATATATATGTATACATGATTTTTACCTATTACAAATAAATAGTGTCATTCGAATACAGCTCGCTGCTTTAGATTTAGGACCTTCAGCAGCATGGATTTTCCTCTGTAGACACAAGTCTAGTTGGTCTCTTGAGCTTTTTGTTATATAGTTAGGTTTGGCACTCAGTAATTAGATGCATAGTTAGATACTGCAGGAGCCAGCTGCTATCTCTCTGCCTATAAATTGTGTGTGGCCCTGCAGTTTGCTGATAGACACAGTTCATCAATGCAAGCAAAGCTCGTAGACAATGTTCTTAGACTATAAAAATCCTGGTCTCTCTCCTAGAGATTTTCCTGTCCTTATTAAAGTTTTATCTTTCTGATACACTGATTTTTCTATATTGTACTTTTAACTTGTCTTCCTTTTCTTGAAAAATCATTAATATGAACTGTGATGTTAATCTTGTTTTTTCGCTTTATGTTTTCTCTATGCTTGAACATTATGGCTCCATTAGCTTCAACGATTATTTGCTCAATTACCTTTTTTGATCATGCTTGATGGTTAGGTCGAAATTGATATTGAAAAATATTTTTTTGGTTCGCTTAATTTTTACAGAGGACTTTTAAAGATCCCTTTCTTTATGATAAAAGAAAATAAATCACTGTCCTAACACCAAAGAAAATGTGATTCCTAATTTTTGTCACACTAATATTATAGTGTTATAGAATAAGCCAATTATATCAAATAGAAACATTTCCTATTTTCATCTAACAAATAATCCTGAATGTCTTACAGTGGCTTTTAGTGAGGGAGGACTCTGATTGCTGCCCAAGTGAGTAGTGAGGGTCTGCTGGGAACATCTGGTGGAACCCTCGGTCAGGGATGTAATGAATTTCCACCTCTGGGAGAGAGCTTCTCCTAGGTTGAGAAGGAGGTTGGGAACATGGATTCTTTGAGTGGACCATGTTCTTTGCCTGTAATGGGGATGCAGCTTTCTGTAGCTGCATCCCCATTACAGACAGTGACAGGCACGTTTGCATAATCCCCCAAACACAGTGGTAGATACGGGAATCAAGCGATGCAGTCAAGATAAAGAGGGAGACCTGTTGAGCTTTCCTGGCTTGTCAGACTTCTAAGGCAGCAAGCAGGTACCGTGACACCAAGCCAGACACTGCCCGGGAAGTTGCAATGGCAAAACCTCAAGTTTTTGGAGCACGGAAAACATGGCAAGTGAGCAGCAGCTCCAGGTGGCAGGGGGTTTGCAAATACAAAAAAACATTTAAAGACATCCAATGATTAAGCTCATAAATATCACCACTATCAACACTTCAAGTAATAAATGACTGGCCAAGGCTGTCCACTAAGTCCCTTACTATTTGCTTTGGCAATTGAACCCCTCGCAATTGCGTTTAGATGTAATACAAGTATCATAGGTATTAAGAGGAACGATATTGGAACAAAGGTCTCTTTATATGCTGATGATCCTCTCTTGTACATTTTTAATTTGAATACTTCTATTCCTGCTGTACTTGCCACACTTGTCAAATTTGGGCAGCTGTCAGGCTATAAATTAAACCTCAGCAAAAGTGAATTATTCCCAGTTAATGCTTTAGCTAAGAGTTACTCACTGCGTACATTACCGTTTAAGGATTTAAGGATGTTTAGGAATCCAGATTACATCTAAATAGGAGGATCTTTTAAAGCTAACTTTCCCCCTTTATTATTGCGTGTTAAGGAGGGCTTTGATCGCTGGTCAATGCTTGGCCTGTCCTTGGTTGCTCGGGTTAACTCAATTAAAATGAAAATCCATCCAAGTTTTTCCAACATATTTCAGAGCACACCTGTTTTTCTTTCAATGTCCTTTTTACAGCAAACTCAATAGTATAATTACCAAATTTCTCTGGAATGGCACGGCCCCTCATATACGCACTCAACTCTTACAAAGACCTAAAAAGCTTTGGGGGATGGCCCTGCCAAACTTTGGATATTACTATTGGGCTTCAAATATTAGAAGTCCAATAGTAATATCAAATATTAGACCAAATAGTAATATCAAATACTAGACCAAATAGTAATATCAAATATCAGATTTTTTAGATATTAGCTCCAGTCAGATAGCCCTTCCTCTCCAGCCAGAATTATTATAGAGGCCAACTCTATAAAACCTGTGTCTTTGGCAGCCTTGTTACATTCACCATTCACTTAAGGCTGTGGATGCCATTTAGGCGGCATTTTGGTTTGCAATCTTTTGCTGTCTATGCCCCTATAGCTCTGAATACCTTCTCACAAATGATATTTTCCTGTAATGGCGGAGAAACGGAATTTCATCCTTTTACGATATGTATATTAATAATACTTTTGCCTCATTCCAACAAAACTCCTAAAAATTTGATATCCCGCTGTGTAAATTTGTTAGATATTTGCAAGTGCACAGTTTTGTCCGCTCTTCTTATGACACCAGTATATAAGTGCGATACACAATTTTTCCCAGCCTTCACATGGATTTACCTTTAGACATTTTTCTAAAACCTACTGTTAAACTCAAGGGCGCCATTTCTTTTATTTACAACCAAATTATGGTTTTACGCCCACAAACCCTGAATTCCCTTGGATCACTTTGGGAGGAAGATCTCGTACAGGCCATCTCAGAGGATCTTTGAACACTGATCTTGTCACTGGTGCACAAGTTCTCTATTTTTGTCAGACATAATCTTATTCAATGTAAACTTCTGTATCGTACTTATTATACTAAAACACGTCTTGCCAAGTTCTACACCAGCGTTTCTCCTGCGTGTTATAGATGCCAACATTCTTCAACCAATTTGATCCACACTATATGGCTCTGTCCCAAGCTTTCCAACTATTGTTCAAAAGTTTTTGCTTTTTTGTCTGAAATTTTTGGTATGAAATTGATCCCTTGACTGCTTTCTTTGGGGTTGCACCTCCACAGCTCACCTTGTCCTCTTTTCAGTAGTGATCCTTGGCTTTCCTGACTCTTTTTGGCAGGAGAGTTATAATGAAATGGAAGTTCCCTCAACCTCCATTATATATCCACAGGTTGCGAGATATACTGTAATTTATTAAACTTGAGAAAATTTGTCTTTGAAGAGCTCCTTTTTTAAAGTCCTAACCCTGACACTTAAGGAAAACAGTTTTTTTTTGTTTGTCTGTATGGAATGTCGAAAAAGATTTACATAGTTTTAATGCTGCGGTTCTTTTTATTTTATTTATTATCTTCTGACATAGAAGATAATATTCTGTTTCTGTCCGCTAAGTCATGATGTTTGCCATGGCTTGATCCTTTTTTTTCTTTTTTTTCTTTCTTTCTTTATCTATTTATTTTTATTTATTCCTTTTTTATTTCGTGTGGGTATATATATATATATATATATATATATATATATATATATATATATATATATATATATATATATATATATATATATATATATGTGTGTGTGTGTGTGTATATATATATACCCATGTATACCAATGTGTGTGGGTATATTTGGGTTTGTTCTAGCCCAATTATGTTTATATGTTAAAGGTACATTGTTAACTATATAACTATTGCTCTGTCTTTCAGTGTACCACATGTTAAAGCAGAATAAACGTTGGAAAAAAAAAAGAAATAAATGACTGTCTCTCCCGAACTGCATGAAGATGCTTTGATGAAGTTGTAAACAGCTGTGTTTTCTACTTCCTTGTGTAGTGTGGTGGTGTCAGCTTATAGCTTGTAGTGAACACCCCCCCCTGGAGCTGGCCAGAACAGGGGGAAAACTGCAAAGAGTATAAATGTTGTGCGTCTCACCCTCTGTGCATCAAGGACAATAAGCCCTTTACCAGGTTAGGGAAAACTAGGTCACTGGCCATGGGCAAGTGCTCTTATGGCTTAGGAGAATACAGAGAAGAGTTCTTGACTCAATTGGAGGAATTAAGTATCTTTGAGTCCTGCTCACAAGTGAGGGGGAATACAGAGAATATCCAAAAGATTGCAGCAGCTTTTGCTATAATGCAGACACTGTAGGTATGTTGTAGTGAAGACAGAGCTAAGCCAATTGCAGAGTACTGGTTGTTATACATTCCTACCCTCACCTATGATCATGAAGTCTGGATCACGACTGAATGAATGAGATTAAATAGAGAGTGAGGAGCTCAACCATGCAGGAGAGGCCAGGAGTAAAACCGCTTCTGATTCCTATCAAGAAGTGTCAAAGGAGGTAGCTCGAATGTTTTTTGGAAGCTCCCTGGAGCAGAGCAGAGCTGGAGAAGCTGTCTGGGTGGAAGGAAGCATGGGAAACTCTGTTGAGACTATTGCCAGTTAAAGTCAAGCAAAGTTGATTTTATGGAAGTCCTCTGACAACTTCTGTATGAAATAAAGAAAATTATTGACAACACTGAGTATCTTCTTCAACAGATTGTTGTTCAGAGATAGTGTAATCAGTCAGAGGCTTCTACTGACCAGCTGTAAGACACACCACTACAGTAGACCTTCAGTCATCAGCATGTACAACAACTTATTAAAAACACTCCTACAAGGATTACAGGGATTACTTTTAAATTCCCTATCGAATCAGTAAAGTATTTCTGACTTCAGTTATCAATTAGAGTATAATTAGTTCTAATGTTTATATCACAATCTTTTCAATTGATTTGCTGTCATCATGTTGGAACAAGTCTATTACAGCCTCTAACACATTTTTGTTTATTTGGTTGTTTGTTTCTATATTTTCAGTATTTAGTTTTGTTCTTTCTCACTCTCTTTGACAAGCTTCACTTTGCCCATTGACAAAAACAACTAAAAAAGTAAGCATGATTACAGTGTGAACAACCCTCTGCCGTATTTCAATTTTTCACATGCTTGTATATAAATTGCTGCAAACATTAAATTATATTTTTTTCTTTTTTCCTCCACCTTAACTATGCAGCTGCTCCAGAGTTACCTTTTTTTTTTTTTTGCAACTTTACCTGTTTAACAGACTTGTGCCCTGCCTGTCAGTTTATTTTAACAGTTTATTCAGGCTTGATGGGTTTGGAGTTTTAATAATTGCTCAATGCACAGATCAAAGCTAGGATAATTGACAGGGAAAGGGTATGATGCCTTGAAACACAGGATTTTGTCCTCGCTCTATAATGTAAGTACCAACAAGATGCTGTCGCTAAATTCAATGCTTTCCAAACTGCAAATAGGAAGCTGGAGTTTTCATATTCTTTTCAATCAATTTGTATTTTGCAACTCACAAGTGAAAGAACATAAACACCCTGAAATCAAATGAGGCGAGAAAGACAGATTCTTTCTTTGGCTTAAGGGTACACACAGGCACGTGCATACCCATAGGATGAGACCTGCAGAGCCTTTGATTAACTGTTCTGTCAGAAGAGCCTGTGTGGTGGGCAGAGGGTGAGGAGGGACTGAACTGAGGAGGGGGGGAGTTGGAAAGGGGAGGGAAATTACGTTGCAGCCAGAAATCCCTTGGGCTGCTAAATAGAGGTCTTGTGGGATTGGGGAAGGTAAAGCCACAGCCAACTGTTGCTCCTGCTGTTAGCATATATGCAGGTGCCTCTCAGTGCATGTTTGCAAGCTCTCCCTTCTCGTTTTATTTCCGCTGAGTCCTCTTTGGAGATTATCCACCATGCAATCTATATGCAGAGCAGAATAGGCAATGCAGTGTGTGAAGAAGTTGCTGATTGGGTGAATGATTGGGTTTGTGCGTATGTGGGGGGCCTTATCACAATTCTGCAGTGCAATGAAGAGACAGGATGGTCAAGTGAATCTCTCCTCTTTCCTGACAAATCAGGATTGCAGACGTGTAGCTAAGGACACACTCACACAACCCCACACACGTATACACATCACTGCTCCTCTATTTTCTCCCATTCGTCACAGGGCTTGTTGTTCTAATGCCCCAGATAGGTCTGGGTTCAGGGTCCCTGGATTTTCTCTGGTAATGACTGCCATCCCAACATTTCTCCCTGAGTGGAGGAAATAAACAAAACAAAAAAAGAGAAAAACATAGACTCTCAGGGATAAGAACTGGAAAAAAATATTCAACGTCTGACAGGAAACAACTATAGTTGCAAAGCCTGTTCCTTTTTCAAGGTTCATGGTTTACATATAATTACCAGATAACTGGTCTCTGTGGTAATTTAGCCCTCACTCGTTATTTTCCCACCCTTCTTCTCTGTACTTCTGCTGAGGTGCTTTCTGGCAACACACAGCCAATTTCCAAAACACAGCACCCCCCACTTCCCTTTCAGATCACAGTCCTAAATAGGTCTTCTTGAGGCCTCTGAAAAGGTATTGTTTGCCCACTACAGCTGATATGGGCTTGGAGCTGTAAATCACCAGTTACTACTTAGCTTCCTAACACTCCATTCAGTAGCTGGGCACAATTGATCCACAGCACATTCATGCAACCACTCTCCCACTCCCCCCTGCTTTTCTGCTATTCAAGTTTGCTCTACCCGAGTGGACCCCACTTACTTTCCTTCTTATACCCCCTGCTACGCTAAGATGATTTCTACCTCGTCATCCTTCCAAATTTACACCCGTTCCCAGCAACTCTTGCTCGCACTATGGGTTAGTTTTTCTTACATGTTTCTTTTTTCTCATGTGTCAGTTTGAAATACCCATAAACTTATCAATGTTTTTTTTTCACAATCTTGATGCAGTGCTACCAGTTTTGCAGATGCAAAGACTCAAATATCGTACCTTTGTTGTGGAATGACTGAACCTTGGTATATCTAGGGCTGGGTACCGAACTTCGGGTCTTTTATGGTACCGACCGAAATGCTTCGGTTCTACCGAGTATCGAAACATGCCTAGTCTTTCGGTACCAAGTTTCGGTGATTGGCTGTAACACTTAACGTGATTGCGTCATCCAGGAAAAATACACAGGTGGTCACGCCTACAGCCAGGGTTCATGTGTATCTGTTGTGAACTGGTTGTGAGCGTTGCGGAACTCCTTTAAAATGCCCCCCAGGTCAAAAGTGCGGCTTCACTTTATTAAGACTGATGCTAATAGTGTAGAGTAGACGTAAGCAATTTAAGAGCAGAAAGTTGCTCGGTGTTTGACTGCAAGAAGAGCGGACCGCAACCAGCGCGACCATCCTCCTCTCAGCAGCCCGTGGGCAGAGCAAAGCCAGAGCGGAGTAATGCTGTAATAATGTAATAATGCTGCAATTTCAAACTGGACGCAGCAGGAGAAGCAAAATCACGTCTGCTGCTTCCTTTTTTGCTGCTTGTACCAGCTTCTGACGCGCGGCTGAAGAAGCTTTGCTGCTCTGGCTGCGCGGTAGAAAAGTGGCTCTGACGCGCGTTGGGCGGAGCTACTCTATCCTTTATTTGCCTTGCAGCTATATTTGCTGTGATCAGTGGGAATAAAGTAGTTTTATTATGTTTGTAAGTGGGAAAATCCACCTGAAAACTTAATCAGTGCAGTCAGTTCATCCTGCCTTCCAATATTCTTTCTGTCGGAGCCGCTCAGACCCCCCCATACCAGCGGTGCGCTGTCAATAGGATCCCATTCAACGGGCTTGTTTGTCAGACATGGTAATTTTTCTAAAGTAAAACTGCTAAGTAAAAAGGTCCTCACAATGTTACAGTGAATATAAGACACTGATTTTTTTTTTTTTATGTAAGAGGAAAAATGTAAATGGAAAAATCAGAGCTTAAAATAAAACTCAAGATTTGTACTTTTTTATGTTGAGTAATTTTCTTTTTCTTCGAATTGATATTATAAAACTGGTATCGAAAAAAGTATCGTTCAGGAACCGGTATCGAAGTGAAGGTATCGGTATTGGTACCGGTACCGAAAATTTTTGAACAATACCCAGCCCTAGGTATATCAGATAAAGTCTGCCTTACTCCCTAGTTATGTGTTGTCTCCAACATAGTTTATTAAAGGGTTGGCTTGTATTGAGCTAAACTTTTTTTTTTCAATAGCCACTGATCCACTCTTTCTCTGGTGATGATTTATAATAAAAAGAACGATACCTGTGAAACAATAGAAAATTGTTTTAACTGTACAAAATAGTGCTCTGGAATATAAATGAAATGTTTAAAGCATTGATGGAGGCTGACAGACCTTTGCAGAGGTAGGTAAGATTGGTTTTAGGTATCATCCAATAACCTATCTTATAGGAAATATAAGACGACAAATCAGTGCATCCCTTATTTTCTCTGCTACATCTGGGGTCTCCAGAGCCTAAATAAGCTCTTTGGTTTTGTGACTCACTTATATGTCAAAATATGCCCTGTTTTCTGTTTCATGCATTTGTTCTGTGTCCCACTGAAAAAAAACTGGAACACCTTGGCCTCCCTGGTAAATTTGGTCTTGAACTGCTACTGATCTGCAAAAAAAAAAGAATCCTAAAAGACAGAGGAAGCATTATAAAGGATGGTGAGCAATATGAAAAAGCTGTAAAGAAAGTAATTTCTACTTATGAAAAATACTAATTAGTATTTAAATACTAATAGTTTCTCTGCATTTTTTAAATCAAATGTAAAAACCCTTAAAAAATTACTCCTTTTAGATCATTCCATTATCTTTTGAGTGACATGTATCTCATTTCCTATTCATAGTAACTATCTCTAATGAAAAGAAGTAAAATCTAAATTAGTCAGGGATACAAAAAAAATGCATGCTGTTTGTATTTAAACAATACCAGACACAGGAAAAATAGATAAAAATGCACTGCTGGGAAAAAAAAATGCTTCTGATTGTTCTTGACATTTCAAATGTGTTTTCTTATTGGCTGTGGCACTTCAACAGTTTGCAGTTTTCCTCTCTATCTGTTGGATTTAAGGCAATGAGAGCCACGTACAAAGCCCTACCTGGTGCGTTCAAACATTCGTCCTAAAAGCACACAAGCTGAATGTCGCTCACAATTACCTCAGAGTATGCTCCAGATCTGTGTTGCAAGCCAGACCAATGAATGAGAGGGTAGAAGAAACAGAGATAAAGAGAGAACGAGAGATGCCAAGCAGTGATTTATGACCTGAAAGGACAGATTAACTCCACTGGCTGCCTAACTGGCCCTGAAACAAGCTGAATTACAGCCCAGACCAGAAAGAGAGGGGGGGAAGAGAAATAAAGGAGGAATGAAAATAAAAAGGTCAGTAGAATGGCAGGAGAGAAAAGGAACAGACAACAAGATGAGAGACCAGATTGGTATAAAGAAACTCTAAAGCGAAAAGGTCAGAAGTAAAGAGGAAGATGGAATGAAGACAGCAGGAGCGAGCAGGAATCGAGAGGAAAGGACAGTCTCACAGAAGAGATTCCAGCAGATGTCGACGTTATATTCAAGCCTCAAAGTTTGTCTGATCTGAACCTATCAGATTCTATACCTGTGAGCTGCCGGCGGGAAGGCGCGCTTTAGGTCAACTCCATTTCACCTTACTTGATGGTGAGAGGTGAGAGGCGAACATGGGGTGCAGGAGCAATTCACACCGACCATCTGAAGCACCTCCAGGTGTAGCAACCACTGTGAGTACTCTCAAGCAAACTTTTGTTGACAATTAAGGATAATAAAACAAAAATCTAATTATTTTCTTCTAATCTAATTCTTTGTTATATTATGTATGGAGGCTAGCATTTACTTCAGTGCCTCTAGATTATGAAAAAGAAATTCAGAAGAAACCAAAAAGAGTTGGTATGACCAACCTTAGCATTAGAGTCGTAATTTACAGCATTTCCTCAAGGAGCCCTGTCCATATTTACTGGCTAATAATAATCAAGAAATGTTTGTATAATAAAGACTATTTAAAGTCATATAAAATAAGAAAAGCAAACTTGAGAGAGTGAAGTTTGTCTCCTTATCAAAGAAGGACACAAAGCAAAGAGACAAGCTGCCAAAGAGGATAATATAGAAACAAGCGAATGTTGAAGAGGTACTTAAAGCACTTTAGAGCATGCAGCCAACTTCATTAAGGGTAAACACACTGTGTGCTTGCTGAGCACCTTTTCATATTCACGCTTTGGAAATTGCATTACATTGCTGCCTCTCATTCACCTACTGAAACCCAAACATAGCACTGAAAGCTGCAGTGCTCGGTACAGACACAGACAGGCTGTGTAAATTGCTTCAGACTTTTGTCCTTGACACAAACAAGAAAAAGCTGAACCACTGACCTTTCAGTTCTTGACGAAAAAGGGGGCTGATACTTGGAAGCAGATGGCTGTGGTGACACCTGGGGCATGGGGGTTCAATGGTCAACCCTATTAATGCCCAGCTTCATACACATACTAGGAAACTAGAGGAAAGGACAAACTTTCATAAGTTGCAACAATCAGGTGTTTACAATGTATAAAAATAAGACATGTTGTTTCATTTTTTCTGATATTAAATCAAATTCTTTTTTTTTTGTTTTTGCTTAATGCCATAAAAATTATATAAATTTTTCTAAAAAAGAAGATTTTTTCAAAATATGAAATGTTAATGCTTTAAGATTAATAGATATATAAATGATTAAAGCCCAAATGTTTATTTAATCTCTTTGTAAGCTTCTTATTCCCAAACCTGAGTGGAGGCATACCTGTTGAAGTGTTATAAGGCAATGTCTCAAACGCACTGGCTGCTTACATCATATAAAAACTAAAAGATATCAACCAGGATATCAAACATAGAATCATGGATGTCCTCAAATCTACTTTAGCCTTTGGTGAAAAAAAAAAAAAAATCCAGATACCCAAAGGTGAAATGTTCATCCATTTAAATTGTTCTATCCAAGTATAAACATCCAGGGATTTTTTTAGCCATCACAACACCCAGGAAGCAAAAAGATTCACACCCAGGAGTAAACTTGTTTTGGTGAAATATGTGAATATCAAACCCAGAATCCAGCAGGAGTCCGAAGACAGGTCAGGCAAATAGATGAGAAAAGAAACAGGCAGGCTCAGGGGTCCAAAGGCAGAATGGGTCAGGATCGGGCAATCGGAACACTGTCAGCTATGCTAGAAAAATCTCAACAAAAGCTCAAATAATCTGACCTACGATGACTGGAAGCAGGCAGGTTAAATAGTTACTTGAGCAGATGACACAGATGAATGGAGAAACTGGGTGGGGCTAGACAGGTGAATGGAATGAACAATCAAGCAAGCCATAAGCTCCAAAATTATGACAATATAATTGTTATATTTGTTTTATGAGTTTTAGGAATTAGTTATTGTTATTGAGGGGTCTAATTTGGGAGCAGTGTCAACATAAAGCAGCTTGCTTGTTCCTGTTTTACCAGAAGTGACATTTTTGTAAACTGCAGAGTTGTGTCACACTTACTGCTCTCTCTGTCTCTCAAACTTACATTGTAATGTCACCCAAACTACTGATTAAATTAGAAGATTAACCATCACCTTAGCAGAGAGGTTTCTTAGGTTCAAGAAAAGACTGACAGCAAACCAGTGTTATATCTTGAAAATAAAGCTTAACAATCTATTTATTTCAAAATCGTCTAACAACATCTAACAACAAATAATGTGGAGAACTGCCTAAAATAACATGCTCTAAGTTTTTCTTATATTGCATTATATTTGTAATGTAAAGTAAATCAAGCATTGAAAATTTAGATTTAGAGTATTTTTTTTTCAATCAAGAGCTTTGTTCCTGATAAGAAATGACAAGGCTTTTTGAAATGATAATACAGCAATGCAAGATGTTCTATTAAAAAAGGAGCTTTATCATAATTTCATTAAAATCTGGAACTGATAAAACATGTTTTATGAGCAATGGCCAGAAAACAATTAATTAGCATTCATGCAGGTAAACCTATTTATAAAGGCTGAACAGCTTATGACATGTTGCCATTACCATCACCCTCAACCTTCCACCAAAAATCATCTTGCAGAGGGAAGATGAGAGCTTGGCTCTGTCTATCCTAAAGGTTAATGTTACCAGTAGTCAGAAGAAGAATTAGTAAATAACCACTTTGTTGTCACAATGAAACCATAGCAAAGACTCAAACCATACCAAAGACTCCTTGCTTAGAAGACACGCATGTTATGCAGACAAAAAGCAATTGTAGAAAATAGCAATATAGAAAATATAAAACAGAAATGTGATGTAGCTGAGATAAAAAAACTAACATTAAATCATTTTCAACTTTATTCTGCCAAATCTTTTTGCTTAACTGTACATCTGCCTAATAACCTGGGAGAGTTTTCTAAATATTAATTTATGGTACATTTCTAGAAATGTATTAGAAAAGGCTGTAACTTTCTACTGTTTTCAAGAATCAGTGCTTTTTCAAAGTAAACATTTCATCGGTTTTTTTTTTCAGTTATCGTTGCTCAGATTTTGCTGGTATTTAGTACTTAAAATAGGAAATAGGAATCAAACACATTAGATGCAAGTCAGTGTTTTGGAATATCATTAGTTTAAAATAAATAAAAAAAAAAATTACTATAGTTTCTAGGCAACCTGCTTTGAGCATTCAAGAAACAAAATGCTTAACATGAATAGGAAAAGGTGAAGCTGGCCTTGTTACAAAAAAATATCACATGACTGAACATGATTCTGGTATATACATTAGAAACAGATTGATGAATAGATAAATATATTGTCTCATATTTAGGTAAAAAGCAGCTCCGTTCCTAAGGGTATGAGAAAATGATTCAAAGTTTTAACAAACTGTGTGCTTTTATAGTGAGATTTCTTCATTATGTTTTATCATGTGAAAAACTCCTTCCTCCCTAGTGTGTTTCAATCCCAGTGTAGCTAAACAAGTGTAAACAAATGACACTGAAAAGGTCATAAATACCATCTACTGATTTCAGAAAGCTTTCAATAAGAATTGCTGACAAATGAAATAGCTATTCACCAATTGCCCTTGATGTTGTTAATGTCTCTTGCGTTTATTAACCAACACTTTTTACGGTCGTCCAGGGTCGTATTTTTACATACAAACCCCAAACACACACACGCCATGAGGTGTCTTGTCCCATTAGGAATTGAACGTGTTTATGTGTGCTTGTGCGTGAGTTATGCCACTGGTCGCTAATTGCAGACAAATCGCTTTGCCGCACACAATCATTCCTGTTTTTTTGATGTTTAATTTCACCAGTTGATTACCGGCGGAGTTTAGCGGCACCATTCCTCTTCCCCTGCCACGGGGACGACTCATCTGTCTTCTCGCACTCCCTCCGTTACGCATACATAATGAGCTCGCTTGGACGAACAGAGGGATGGATTTCATAAATCATGTTCTTGTTTGTAACAGCTTTTCTCTCTCTTTCCATCTCCCTTTTCCTTTTCAATTAAAGCAGTGCAGCTTATTCTAAATCTGGTGTAGCTAGAGACAGTCCAAGTGAATGATTTCATGTATAGTTTTGTGATTCCGTCCAACACTCTCCTTATTACAACTGGAAAAGGCCTCTCCAGAACACTGGTCAGGCTTCTCTACCCTTTTATCCCTGTTGACTTTCTAATAATAAGTACCATAATCTGCCATAGAGTGGAGTACAGGCATCTCATAATTGCAAAGGCAGTTCAGACATGGAGCTGCAGCATTGTTTATATAACACGGTACTGAACTGTGTGCTGTTCATTGGAATAGGATTTCACCAGAGGTGGTTAGTAACAAGATACAGTTAATTACTTGAGTAACCTTTTGACCTAAAATGACTTTTAGGACCAGGTATAGTGCACTGTATTATACTCTACACATACTTTATTTCATTTGCATAATACCATAATAAAACTTTGCATACTTACGTAAAATGTTTGGCTACTCCATCCAGTGGAAATAACTTCACTGAATAATGAACAAAATTGTTTTAAACAATAGTGCTCCAGACAATGAGACAGTTAATGTTTAAATTATATATATCTGGTGAACCTGCTGTTATATTTGAAGGTCAAGTTAATATACAGTAACTGTAAATATTGTCAGTGAAGGTACTTGGTTTATAAAAGAGAATTGTTTTGAAATAGTGTTTCTTCTGCACAGATTTCTTATTTTTCAACACAATATTAATTTGTTTCCATTATTTTATACATTTTTAAAATACCTTTGTTTACAAATAGCTTTCAACTTGCTTAATTATGAATAGTATATCAGATGTTATGAGTTAATCAATACTGTATAAATGTTTTCTTTTCACCAAAAACTGTTAATTGAGCAATTTCTTGGATGACTAATTTTACTTGTATTAAATTTAGGTTGCAGCAGTGTTACTCTTACTTGAGTACAATTTCTAGGTACTTTACCAAACTCTGGATTTCACTTTACATTTAGAATTGATGTAAATCTGCTTTAGAATTGGAAAAATATTTGTAATAAAATGATGTTGTTTTCAAAACAGAACAAACACAAAAGCACCAGATTTTCGTGATCAGAAAAAATATCAATATATTGTGGAAACATCTTGCAGTTTGAATTCAATGAAGAAAAATAAAAGCATAGAATATTTGTTCAAAGATACCTTCTAATTTTAATTTTTTAGGTCTTCCTTTTTCTTAAACTTTTTGAAGTATATTTTGACTCTTTTTTAAATTTACATTGCCAATTAATTTCTTTTTTATGTTTCTTGGTTTTTAAATCCAATTGTTATTGTTATATTTTACTGTTTAGCCAGGAGAGGAGACTTCGGTTTAAAGGGCAATGAACATTTATTTTCAGATTACTTTTTAATAAGTTTGCAAAAAATAGTGGTTGCATTTTTAAAAAATCACAGGTAACACATTACAACACAAAGAATAAATACATATTTTTAAGAAGAAAACAGGAAAAAAAAAGTATAAAAAATAAATCAATAAATACAAAAAAACAAAACTGTCATTTGCAGCTTCTTTTGTTTTTACAAGAAGAAAAAAAAAAAAAAAAACTACCCACCAAGGGAAGCTTTGTTTTTTCCTTCTTTTTTTTGGGAAGATTGATTTTATCTTGATCTAGAAAAAAAATTAAACAAGGAAAACAAAAAGTAAAACTAATACGTAAAGATTCTATTGACCCATTTGGGTGGTAAACTATGTCCAGCGACATACTGTAAGTCTTTATCTTCTGTTTCCTCCTGCTGTCTGTGCACCTTCCTGCATCTGACCTCTTTAAATAGCTTTCTGGAGTTAAGGAAAGAGCCATTTCTTTGGAGGTGTTAGCATCTCTCCCTCACTGCCCTTGCACTAACAGGTTCAATCTCATCAACCAAATAAATAGCAGCTCTCAGTGAACCTCCAGGCAACAGTGGTTCAGTTATACAGTGCAGCAATCTGAAGTGCAGCGGGATATATAGATAATGGGTGGCTGGCACCTTTTCTCTTGTGCTCTTAATGATGTGGTAAGCTTGCCTTTGGCACTGAGAAAATTGGTGTTCGATCCTCCGATTCTCCGTGCCTTCAGGCTTGCTATTAGCCATGTGCTAAGCTAAAAGCGATGCAAATTCAGGTCCAGGGTCGAGCAGGTGATCATTAGCAGGCCTTCAGTCTCTGAAGCTATACAACAGGAGATGAATGGAAACAGAGTGGGAATGGTTACACCACTTGTTCCTCAAATAAAGTCCAGTATCAGGCCTCGCAAGCAAAACACTGAAGGACGTGAACAACTATAGGTGGAATTTGCCTTAAAATATATGGTGCAATTAAACCTAAATACACTCTGTAAAAAGAAAAAGGCAGAGATACCTTAACTCGTAGAAATGTGTATGATAAGTCCCTTTAGGCTGTAAAATGCTGTTGCTGAATAGACAGGGATTTCCTTTGATATGGGCTCTCCAGAAAGACACAGGTCATGTCAGCAAAACAGAGGAATGGTCTCAACTGGCCTCTTAACCTCAGGGCTCCCATTAATCGAAAGCAGTTGTATTGACCATCCTGCTTTCCTTTTTTAATTCTTCCTTTTTGGGACAACCCTCTTTTACTCCTTGTGAGTGACCAATTTTTGTCTGGTATTTTACCTCCATTTTACTTATGGTTCATTCCTTCTAACCGTTTGTTCTTCTGTCCTTCTAAATACTCTCTTGTTAATCTCTCTTAATAATCTTTGGACCAATAGAGGAGAGATCTAAAGTTAGCACACAGCTTCAGTCGCTTCAGCTAGTAACCACTGATCAGGCCCGAAGTCTAGGTGTAGTGCTGGATTCAGACTTGAACCTCCAAAAGCATTTAAAGACAATTACAAGGTCGGCTTTCTATCACCTGAAGAACATTTCCAGGATTAAAGGACTAATGTCTCAGCATGATCTGGAAAAACTAATCCATGCGTTTATTTTTAGTCGAATTGATTACTGCAACGGTGTTTTCACAGGTCTGCCTAAAAAGTGGATCAGACAGCTGCAGCTGATCCAGAACGCTGCTGCCCGTGTCCTCACTAAGACTAAGAAAGTAGAGCACATCACCCCAGTTCTAAAGTCCTCACACTGGCTCCCTGTATCTCAGAGAATAGACTTTAAAATACTTCTGTTAGTCTATAAATCTCTGAATGGCGGAGCACCTAAATACATCACAGACTTGCTATCAGTGTATCAACCCTCCAGACCACTCAGGTCTTCTGGCTCCAGCCTGCTCTGCATACCTAGAACCAGAACTAAACATGGAGAAGCAGCATTTAGTTCCTATGCTCCACTTATCTGGAACAAACTTCCAGAAAACTGTAAAAGTGCTGAAAGCCTGAGTTCCTTTAAATCAAGACTAAAAACACATTTGTTTAGGATTGCCTTCGACTGTTCCAGTTAAACAATTCAACAAAAACATGTTTTCTTTAATCCAACTGTTTTAATATTCTTTTTTGTTTCTGCATTTTTTATTTTATTTTATTTGTTTTTTATTTTTTCCTACTTGCTTTGATTCAATGTTTTATCTTCCTGTATTTTAATCATGTAAAGCACTTTGCATTGTCTTTGTACTGAATTGTGCTATACAAATAAATTTGCCTTGCCTTGCCTTGCCTCTTGTTCTTTCTTTCTTTCTTTCTTTCTTTCTTTCTTTCTTTCTTTCTTTCTTTCTTTCTTTCTTTCTTTCTTTCTTTCTTTCTTTCTTTCTTTCTTTCTTTCTTTCTTTCTTTCTTTCTTTCTTTCTTTCTTAATAATTGAACTTTATTGATCTGACACTGGACAACTTCTGCAACCCATTCCCTTGGGGAGCAGTGGGCTGCCGTTGTGCGGTGCCTGGGGAGCAGTGTAGGGTTAAGGGTCTTGCTCAGAGGGCCAGAGTGACAGTCTCCGGGAGTGGGGCTTGAACTCAGGACCTCAGGATTCCAAGCTTTTTGCCCTAACCACTAGACGACCACTACCCATTTTCTGTCTTTTTTTCTTTATTCAATACTTGGATGTGTTTTCTTTTCTATTTTTCATGACATTTAAGACAATTTATAGATCATGACACTTAAGCATGCCTTACCTTAAATGAATTCAATGTTATTTTCTATGTCACTTCAAAAGCGGCGATGGAAGGCTATTGGAGGAAGCACACAGCTCTGTTAATGTCCCTTGTGTTGTGGGAGTTTACTTTGAAACTTTACATGTTTTATATGTCCTATTTCTGAGAGTTAATCTAAGGCGAGGAGAGTTTCTCGCTACCAAATGCTACTGATGCATAAGCACATGTGAAGTGTCGAGGCCGGCTACCACTGATGTTAATTAATTCAGACTGTCGCCACTGTGAACACTAATAGACTCTGGCTGTGAGTGGGCTCATAAACGTACTCGAAACTCAGTGTGCACTGCAGCTACCCAATCTTATCAAACAACACTTTGCAGATCAGTATACCATCAATGGCCTATTCTATCAACCAATTATGCTTGTCTATTTGCAACGTCGCTGTCTGCAGAAACCTAAGCATATTTAAAGCTTTGGAACAGAATTGAGCTCAGTGTTGTGCTGGAAGTGCCATGAGCTGAAACCGCTGAGAAAGAGAGATGAGGAAAAGGGAAAAAAAAGAGGGGGCCTATTAGACGCCACCTATTTATCACTCTTGCTCACTCACCCTGCTGCCAACAACAGGGAGATTGGACAGATGAAGGCAGCATAAGAATCTGACGATAAGGTGGGAAACAAAGGTTTGGACGTTTTCCTCTCTTTAAGGCCTGCTTTTGCCGGGGTCTTTCAGTGTGGTACCCTGCAGCCCACCCTCTTCTCCCACCCTCCCTTTAAGCTGATTTGGTACAGCAGCCAAGGGTGAATAGAAAGGGAGGGGTAGAGGGGGTAATGTGGGAGTCGGTGCTAAGGGGGGCTCCCCACTGAGAAAGCTGCTGTTTCCAAGGAGAGAGTAAAGGAATGTACATTTCTCAAAAACAAAAACAAAAAAAACAAATCCAGAAAACCCAAAAAGAAGCGCATTTTAATATAAAAGCCTGACGATAAACAGATCAATATCCATCCGAATGTTGTGATCTTAAACTGCAAGTAAACACATTTAACTTAACTTCCATATCTAAATTCACCCACCACACCATTTTCTGTGTGTGTCTGTGTATGAGTGAGCTGCAGGGCATACTCAATAAAGGGTTTTATGCTCACAAACCAATTTAGACCCTGAAATGAGATCTAAAGTACCATCTCACCACGCTCTCATAATTAATTGAAAGAAACTAAAATAATGATATCTAGGGAGTGATCCTGATATACGTGGTTTATTTTTGACAGCTGGCGTCACGCTGAGCGCTGAAAACCTTTTTATTATCAAGCCAAAAAGAACAAAAGATTTAAAATCTCCATGGCTGCTCAGCATGCTGGCACTTTTTTATTATTAAGATTTTTTTTTGTTAGAATATATTTGCCGCCTTTGTCACTCCGTGGATAATTACAGACATGGAGGCAGGGCATGACAAAAAAGAGACATGATTTTGTCATATTTACATGGTCTAAGCTTGAAATTATTTTATTATTGCTTTAATTTGTAAAAAGTGAGATACCAGAGAAAGAAAGAGGGAGAGACATGAGGTTGTTGGTTTTTTTTTTCCACTCGGGCAAAGGTCTCCACTACCAGCAGAGTGATAAATTGTATGGCTAAGAAGAAGGGACACCTGCCAGCTAGTCCTTTCTTAGACCAGCACTACAAAAGAGGTCACTCTTTTGTGAACTAACACATTTTCTCTTTTTTAACAATCACACAAAGACACACACACCAAAATACAGTACATGGAGCTCACATCACATAGAGTGAGACAGGATCCAGCTGTTACCTTGAACTGTCACATCTTTCTTCCCAGAACATGACCGGATCTGTCAAAGCATAAATGAACTGTCTATTGCCAAATGTCAGAATGTGGCTTTGTCCAAACTAATGTTTTAGCTTAAAAAAACTTCAGGTCTGTTTCAATTCAACCCATGGCTGGTTCATATCTCCATTTTGTACCCATGTCTTGCTGTTCCAATTCTTCCTACACTCTTTTCTGGGCCCTTTTATAAAAAGTTCTATACTGCAGAACTGTGTACTGTGCACAGCAATTTCAATACAACACGTTAAAATTATTTTTGTAGTCTAGCATATAAACACACATGATCTTGAACAGTTATTTCTACATGAATTAATACCTAACTGCTTAAGTGCTTCCTGAACTTGGTTTAACTGTTGATTAACAGAGATGCTTAGGAAATTTCTAATTCCAGTATTTCTGATCTTCTCTCTGTTTCATTTTGGTTTAATCTTTCAAAGTCTCCGCCTGGCTCAAACCTTTCTGTATTCTCTTTTCATCCGATCCACACAAATACTGGGTGGCACCTTTTTGCTATTTTTTCCGACAATGAGCTTACCTGTTGAGTTCCTCCAACATAAAAATATTGATTAGGTTCTTGGTGATTTTAACTCTTTTGTTTGTTAGGGAAAACTTAGATGTACTTTCTCCTTTTAAGACCAAAGGCTGTAAACCATCAACATAGCCTTTGCTTTGTGAACACACATAGATTTAGATGAACTTGCCAGCATGCAGAGAGAGAATAGAGGAGGGACAGGCTTTATATTTATTTTAAAGATGCTATGAAAACCATTTAAATGAGAATCAGGTTGTTGAAATATTCTTAGTCCCAGGGTATTTCTAATTTTGTATCGAAAGCATCAAACTGAATCTTTAAGACTCCCTCATTTGACTGTTTATTTCACTGTATAAAGGGTTTTAAACATTTTTAATGATAAAGTGAATGCTGTTGGGTTTAAAACCTTGCTTTGATCCCATGAACTTGTTGTATTACCTGTATCTACTGCTTTTTAAAACATTTCCAGCAACTGACTATCCCTCAGATTTCATAAAAAGCTCAAAACCTGCATACTATCCAGATGACAATATTTTCCCCTGGCTCTTGAAGGAGGTTCAATTCAGTAAATTCAGTGTATTTATATAGTAACAAATCACAACACATATCATTCCAAGCCCTTTTGTCGAGGCAGACTGAGAAGTTTCAAAAGGCAACTGTTAACCAGCTCCACAGGTGGACCCATCCAGGAAAGACACAGACAGGTAGACGGGCTTTGATCCAGTTCCAAAGTCAAAGTATGAAAAAAAGCACATACTGTATAGGGAAACAGGACTACACTGGAAAACAGGTCAAGCATCTATAAACAAAGATTTTGATGACAGCAGCCCAGCTTATATTTTTTCAATGATGGCGTCACAGCCAAACAGCAACAGATCAGAATAAGCTACTACTATTAGAACAGGCATAACTTAAAGTTAAAATTTGAACTAACCAATACTACAGTATGGGAAAATAGAGAAAGAATGAAGCAGAATGATGAAATAGTCTATATGTCCTACAGCAGTCTATGCCAATAGCAGCATATTTATAGAGATAGCTCAGGATTACCAGAGGCACTTTTACTACTGTAGGGCCCTGGGTTGTTTATTTTGTTAACATCTCTTCTTTTGGTTTGTTCCTCACATTATATGTGTGTATATATGGGTGTGTGTGTTTTTGTGTGGCTGTTATTTATCTCTCTTCCTTTGAAGATCTCTGCTGTAGGGCGTGATGTTCCTGCAGCAGGTGGCACACCTGTGCCTTATCCCATTTTTTTTTCTGCAGTGATTTTCCTGTAATTCATTCTGTTTACCTATTGTACTCATCCCCCCCTGCTTTCTGCCGTCAAGTTGTTCACCACTAGACCCGTTCCTGGATACCTGCATTGAACATAACTTGTTTAAACTCCATGGCTGTAAATTCAGCCTTCTTCTCCTGCCTGCCCACTCTCCACCACAGAGGCGTGCACAGACATTTTGGGGGGCAGGTGCTCAGGAGGGGGGGGAGGGCACTTTTTAGCGCACGTGTAACACTTAATTATAAAAAAAAATAAACGCATGTTGCATGAAATAATAGCTTTAACAAATATGCCACATTAGTTTAAATAATGGGCTATTAGGGCAACATGACTGGAAGTCTTGTCACGTGGATATGACTTATGGTAGCCTACAAAATAATAGCTATTTTAATACCTGCTGCACAAACCACTTAAAAATAAAATGTGAACAGCTTTTAAGATTTTTCAATATGATTAACCCTCCTTTCTTGGCATTGTGCTGCAATTACTAAATTAATATACAATTAAGACAATAAAGAGACCAAAATGTGTTAATTTATGTTGCCTAACAAAACCTATACAACAGAAAACGTTTGTCTTAACACAGATTTGTACAGAAGAGGATTAGGGCCACTGAAAAAAAAAAAAGTTAACTGATTTTTAAATTTTATTTCAGTTTAACATGGCAAAAAGGCAGAATTCTGACTTTTTTATTGTCAGTTCCTGCTATCTGAAAACTGCTATGATGCTGCGCATCTGGCATGCCCTGCGGGCAACCGAGCGAGTTCACGTGACAAAGGAAGAGAGAGAGGGTCGTTTGTGCGCAAGTAGGTCGGTCATTTCGGGGCATTGTTTCAGTCGTTTTTAATGGCTCAGGTTTTCAAAAGATCATTTCAAAACCGACCTCAGTAAAATCTTAATAATATTAATAATAATAATTAAAAAAAACGAGTTTCAAAAGGGCATTTTCTTTGATAGAGGGCAAACTTCCTAGTGCTTTAGCACCACCTAGTGTCTATGTGTGCACGCCCCTGCTCCACCAGTTCATTAACTTTCCTGCATTCATCCACCATTCTCTGTTTTCCTCCCCCAGACATCTCTGCATCTGCTAACAATAAGTAGACTCCTCTCTTTTCCGGCAAGAAAAACCTTGTGCACACCCAAGCCCGGCTATCTTTCTCCCGAAAACTCAGAACCCAGCTCTCTAAAACTTTTGTGTTATTATTCTTCATTAAACCTTTTTGTAATGCTAAAGGTTTAAAACAAACTTTTTACAACCTACCCTTAAAATGAGCAACCTGGACTCCAGTGTTCTCTCTGGCTATAGGGACATTTTAAAGCTGCCTTTCTTACTAGAAGTGTAGAGAAGTTGGAGCTATCTAGATTAATAAGAAGTTCCAGTCTGTTTTAGGGTTAATGTAACATCCTGGATGAAATTGTTCTTTTCAGGTTCTCCAATGAGTTGCTTTACAATGAATGTTAATTCTTGAGCTTCAGCTTTTATTCAGCTTGATCTAGCTGCCTTTTCCATTGTGGCTTTTGTTATCTAAAGTGGAGCAGTCTATCGATGTTAAGGTGACATTAGAAAAATGGTTTGAGTCCTAGTTTTTGCAGGTGTTTTTTTTTCTGTCTAATTTGGTAATTTTTCTTCACTTAAATATTGGATACCTCAAGGCTCAATTTTCTTTTATTTCTTCATGAAATTTAACATGATACAGCCTGATTTACCTAGTCAGAAATTCCGGTAGACTCAGGTGGCTTCACTAATCACCTGGATCAAAGATTTACTATATTTCGTAAGGCTGAAGGGTCAACTTTCTAATCAAGTGTCCTGCATTACATGAGCACCACAGAAGGAGGACAGGAGCACCAAAGAAGCAGCACAGGAGCACCATAGGGCACAATACTCTTACTGTCCCATTTTGCTTCGTACACCTCTGACTTCTGGTGCAGTACGAAGTCCTGTCATCTGCAGAAATACTCTGATGACTATGCAGTCATTGGGTTTATTAGAGATGGACAAGAAGCTGTGTACAGGGAGCTGGTGAACTGCTTGGTGTGGAAAAACAAAGATCATCTGATCCAGAATGTGAAAAACAACAACTGGGATTATTGTAGATTTAAAGGAATAGTACACCCAAAACATGATTAGCCTTCATTTTCTACTCACCCCCATGCTGAACAACACTCTGGAGTACTTTTTTGATATCTCAAATGCATCTGGAGATCTGGGGGGCTTCTTGCTGTCTGCTGACATTCAAATAATGGAGGTCTATGGTGACCAAGACAGAAAGGTCCATAAAAGTCCACAAAAAACGTGTCAATATTCCTCCATACTGCTCGTCCAATGTATTCCAAGTGTCCTGAGTGGATAGCGTCCATAATTTACTCGAAACTAAGTCATTTAGAATGTTTTAGAGCCTAAACAGTAGTGTATAGGATTTCCTAAAAGCGAGTTCACGAGTCTACGGAAACCACGGCAGACCAAACCAGATGAAAGTGCGCATTCAGCGTCTGCTCTGCCGATAATGCAAGCGTAGAAGAAGAAATGTGCTGTTTACCTGTGCAAAGAAAGAAACAACGAAAGAAAAATGTCTGAGGACTTCAGTGTTGAGGAAGAGCATGAGTTCTTTGCCGAGCTGAATGTGCACGGTTTCCGTAGACTCGTGAACGCGCTTTTAGGAAATCCTATACACTACTGTTTATGCTCTAAAAACATTCTAAATGACTTCGTTTCGAGTAAATTCTGGATGCTACCCACTCAGGAGCATCGTCTTCTAGCAGACAGCAAGAAGCCTCCCAGATCTCCAGATGCATTTGCGATATCAAAAAAGTACTCCAGAGTGTTGTTCAGCATGGGGGTGAGTAGAAAATGAAGGCTAATCATGTTTTGGGTGTACTATTCCTTTAAGAAGGTCAAATTCCGTTAACATCATGGGAGAGGAATCAAAGGCATCGGATAAAAATAAATATCTCGGTATTTACCTGGAAAACAGACTCAACTTTCAATGTAACCGTGAAATAATCTACAAGGAGGGACAGAGCACACAGTGCTTCTTTGGGAAGCTTAGGTCCTTCAGCATTTGCAGCAAGATGCTGCATATCGCAATCGTTGCACACATCTACAGTCTCACACTGTATGAAGAAACCTTGTGGTTTTGTCGTACAGTGTGAGTTCACAGCTCACGATGCATCTGATGCGATCTATCTGCTCACACTGTATGTCTACATAAAAACCACGTCTGACCGCAGTGAGGTGGCACTACTGGGACTCGTCTATCCAGAAGCCAGCTGAGTCATGACTTTGTGCTTTCATCTCAGAGGAAGAAGAATACTTGTTTGCGCATGCCCACTGAGCATTTACCCACGACGATCGACTGAATTTCAAACATGTTTGATTTTCTCCCAACCTCAAGATTCCTGATCGGAAAGTGGTCGTGAGTGGGTGATCTGCCCTCGTTACACCCTGTACTACACGATGCATGACGCACAATCAGGCTGAAAGTCGGCCCGATCGAAAAATTCTCGCAAGACTGGAAAGTCGACCTGAAAAGGGCAAAAAATCCTACAGTGTATGCCCGGCTTAAAGTAACACATTCTTACTCCCAACTCATCAAATACTGACACTTGATCAAAATTACTTGAGCTTCACCTACTGACATGCATGGGTTACCCTTCGCTTCAATATGTGACATGCAGGGCAAATGACAGGTTGTATCACCTGACATGAACATGACCTCTAATTGAATATAATAGCCAAGGTAAGCTGAAAAAAACCCTGAGAAAAAGCAATAATTAATGGCACACTGCAGATCAATTGCTATGGCTAGTTTCTATTGAATACTGCGCCTTTAAACATCAGGATCGAAATCATAGAAGATAGAGACATGCTGTGAGTTATATGTTCCGAGTTTATTAAGCAAAACCTTATTTTCTGTTATGTAAAATTGGACTTGCTACAGAAATTATACACAATGTGTTGGTCTAAGGAACCTCTTAATGTATTTTGTTATTTTAAAAACTTTGGTCTTTACCAAACCAATCACTATTTCTTTTTGTTTTATTCAACTAGAAGCTCCCAGAGTGTTCCTACTGTTTTCTACCACAGACAGCTTTTAAGTTTAACTGTTGCTCAGATGAAAGTTCCTATGCTTCTGTTTCTTGTGCAGAGGCTGGTAATCCCTAAACCTCGATCTAATTCATCGCCAGGTCAATATAAATGATTAGCTGTAACTTGAAATCAACCAACTCTGTTGTCAGAATTGAAGGTTTTACTGTTAATCTCAGCCTGGGTTCCTGATTCTGTTTGGCTTCATGTATGGTGAGATGGGTCATGTACCCTGTTCAGGCAATGAATGAGACAGGCTGAGATGGTCTGGGGCCACCATACGTTGACCCACTGTCAATGGACAGTGGCGTCTAATTTTTTTTCACACTTTCCTGTTGCTTGTGAATAGATTTTTCAGCTGCACAGTATCTTGCATTTTAAAATCTGACCAAGTTGAATAATACGGTAGCCACAGGTTCTAATTTAGAAAATATATGGTGTAGTTTAGGGGCCAGTTTGATTGACAAGATCAAAGATCAGACAGGAATGCTGAGATTTGATCTGGCTTTGAATCAGTTGAAATAAAGAAACCAAAAATAGGAAATATTTGATTTGTATTTACACTGACATCTCTACAGAAAATCCTACTGCTTTCTGAAGTCACCTGATAATCACTTTATATTTTGTAGTTAAAATGCTGAACTTGTTTGAGGTGTCCATGCAGATACCTAATACCTATTGTGTTTACAACGCAGCAATAAAGCCAGCCGAGCTGCTTTGTATGACATATATACCATTCTATGGAGTATTGCCGCATCCATTTGTTTCAGGCAGTGTTAAAATAGCCTCCTATGGGAAAATCGAAAACGTTGCATATTGGAAGATTTGGCAAACATTACTAAAATGATACTGCCACGCTGCGGGTACTGCATGACCTTCAGATGATATAACTGTAAGCAAGTAAAGGCCGTACAATTTGATAAAACTTATTTGTATTAGACAGCGTGTGGAAGTCATTCTCTGTTTAAGGTTCAATACAGTCACATTTTGATAGAGTCATGGCTTGTCAGTTCCTATTGTGATGCACTTACTTCAACTTGATTCTATTTAAAATCTCTCCAAACTAAATGTAATTATCACAAAGCCGGTGGCAAAAGAGGTATATAAAGAAAGTGACAAGAAGCATACACTACAGAAAAACAGAGCTTGGTACATTGGCGAATAGCTCCTGGGCATATCAGTGGGAGGCTACGGAGAAGGTTAACAACTGTGTGAGCATAAAGCGGGTTATTAGCATGTCATTTTATAACGGATTTGAATGCCATCTATCTGTCTGAATAAATTCATTTAAAGTGAAGAGCAAACGATGCAAATAAGCAACTTTGGCTTTCATTAGATGGCTCCATCTTCAGGATTCACCATCTACCTTGCATCTGTCACATCTGTGGGTGTTGCTCCCACCTTGTCCCTAGCTACCTCTCACAGTCTCATGCCGAGTCACTGTTTATCTCTCAGTGTTATATTAAATTGCACTGCCTCCCCCCTGCAGGGCACACTCGGCTTATAGTTTTTAAAATAGTTAAATCATCATTATATGTTATGAAATCACTGGATGCTCTCAGACCCTCTGACCTATAAGAGAAAGAAAAAGCTGAGGGCAAATTGAGACAGAACAAAACATTAATTTTGTATGTCTGTTGTCTTGGTAACAGAGAGGAAGACAAAATCAATGTGGAAAAAAACTAATTCCCTTAGGAGTGATGTTTTTTTTATAGAAAATGTATTTTAGGAGGGGTTCATTAAAGGTAAGAAAAAAATAATCTTTTCTGAATTGTTATGTGAGGCTATAAATATGAGGTGACTTCATTGTGCTTTCCTATAAATTTTAGAAAAAACTTTTCATAGCAATGTGCTCTTTCTCCCCACACTCATGTCTGCAACTTCCCTCGTTTCCATGCACAAGAAGTGTCTCTGTTTCTATTTCTTCCTGACCCATTTTAAAGCGATAACTGGTGAGTATGCAAGATAAGAGTTTTCTGAGCATCTGTGGGAACAGATGTGTTATATGTGTAGACCAATATTCTCTTCACTGAGAGCTGAATTATCTTGATAAATAATTGAGGTGATACAACCCCCCATATACTAACCCCTACCCCCACCACCTTTTTTTTTAAATCCATTTCTCTTTTGCTTGTTTTTTAATGCTATTTTACAAGTGCCATAAAATAGTTAATCAGATAGCTAAGGATGAACAGTTAATGTTAATCCTATTTTACTGAAAGAAAAACAAAGTAAAAGCAGAATTTAATGTTTTCTCAAAGTGCTCAGAAAGGTGCTACAATCAAACAACTGTGTTCCAGCAAATCTCAGAGTGGTTACAAGGGAAAGACAACTCCTGTCTCCTCATGAATGTTTTAGGAGGACATTTCCAATACACAGAATCAATGTCCCAGCAGGATCCAATTACATTACTACCCATAAATGGTGTTGATCTTACCTTGGCCTTTCACAAACGAGTAAACAGATTAAATTGGAGAATGAAACATGAGTAATTTCTTAGTTTTTTTTTTAGCACAAACTTCATTTGGTTTCAGGTTGATTTACCCATAGCAGTATAGATGAACCTAACAATTGAACAGAGAATGGAATTAGCCAATTTGCTCTTGAACAGCTGTGGTTGCTAATGGGGAAGTCAAACACTTCTTTTTTTACTCCAAGTAAAACAAAAATCCATTTAAACATAGATACTGTGCAATCAATACATATTGATACAAGGCCCATAGATACGTGAAGGGAAATAGACTGTAATGTATTTTTGTTTTAACAAATGGCAAATCATATAACATCATTATTTTAGCTTCAGTTAAAACCAACAAAGAACCTGCCAACTTTTATACTCTTTATGTAACATTGTCTGTGAAGATGAAAAAAATGTGAAACAAGTCACAGCTGATCAGTTCTAGAATATATCGGAGTGAGGGGTCAACAAAGTTAGGTCAACCTTACTTGAAACCCTTACATATCTAGTGGTCCTTCCATGCCTGATTGCCTGACCGTGCCTTTTTGCCTTGCCCTTGCTGGACTACTCTCTGACAACTGATTCTCACCTTCCATTTGGATACCTCAACCTGATACTAACCTATCAGCTCTGACCTTGTTTCTCAGGCTTAGATAATTTTTTCTGCCTTACAACCAAAAAGTTCTATTTTTTCTGGTTCGTCAGACAAGATTACTTAAGACTTAAGGTTTAATTACAGCAGCCTATGGTACATCAAAGACTATGGTACATATACCTGTATTAGAGATAGATTATTCATATCTACAATGGAGGTAGACATTAGAGGGAAAACCTCTTAGATAACTTGGTTGGAATTGGATCTAACAAAGAAGTTGACAACTTATTTGATAAATGGAAGCTCAAATGTATCCAAGGTGCTTAAATTACCTCCAATGCTTTTTCACCTTTCAGAGATCAACCGATTTTTTGAAAGGTGTGTCAATGATATTTTGAATACAATCAATCTGATAAAGAATCCCATAAAATCATTCTTCTTCTCTTCCACATCAAGAGAAGTCAGCGGAGTTGGCTCAGGAATAGGGAATATGTCTTTCGGTTGGCCTGGGGAGTCTCAGGCTGCCTGGGGAGAGGGAAGTCTAGGAGTCTCTTCTGAGAACACTGCCCCTGTGACCCGGTCCCTTATAAAGTGGAAGACGACAAGTATGAGTAAAATCATTACTGCTACGAACAGGGGAATATATAGTCCAACAGAGCTATAGTTCTGTGTGAGTTTGGCAACTGTATTAAATATAAATCTGGTATTATTATTCTCCTCTATATAAGATCGATGCCATTGTTTTATGAAATGTCATTTCATAAAGGAGTAGACTTTCATACAGATTAAGTAGCACTGTTGTAGATGTGTAGAATGGCAGCTTCTTGGCATTATCCTTCAAAGTATGCAGTTGTCTATTGAAACCAAGCAGCCGGCCTTATTAAAGAAGTCCTTCCTCTTCAAAGGGGTAACATTGTCCAAAGCAGAGCACAGAAAAGAAGCAACTTTATCAAAAAAAACATGAATTTGTGAAAGGGAACAAATTAAATTGTTGCCCTCTGCAGTATTGTTCAGTGACACCGTCATTACCTTGTCTAACTCTGCCTGGTTTCAATCATTGCTCATCTGATCCACCTGCTTCTGCCTCTATTTAGGGTCCTTGAATCCAGTCATCAAGGCCAAATTACTGCTCTTGATCTTGACTTATCCTACTGTCTGGCTTGCCTTGAGTACTGGATCCGTCTGTCCTGTTTCTTGACAGAGGCCATAATAAACAGGGAGCTGATTCATTAAAATCTATTTGTGCATTTTCTGATAATTCTCTACAAACTTGAAATTTGTTTTGGGGGAGGATAGCTCCTTTAATTTTGAAAGTTACTAGGAAGTAGTCAAATAAGTTTTGAAGAAAACACTGTAATTTCTTCACACTGGCTGTTTTCCTTTGCTCTACCTACTCATAACTCATCCAGAATTAAAACTCAAGCCATTTTCTATGTTTTTGCTGCAAACCAGAATCACCAGAATGTGATAGATGCAGTTTCTCTGATTTAGACCAGTTTTCCCCCAAAAAGTCTGTCGATTATCAATATAGCCCACATTATTTTAAAAACATCACCTAGTCAAATGTCTTTTTTTCTCGACTTAAAACAGTAATTTAACAATCCTCTTAATTTCTACATTCTAATATATAAATACGCTGAAAACTAAGTGTAAACAAAAGAACCTACTAAGCTTATATCCTGCACTCACTGTTATGAAGGTAAGACAGCTTGAGCTTTAGTGAAAAAAAAACATGTTGTTCAGCGTGAAATGAATTATATATTTCATTTTATTTTACATTAACATTGTTACACATTATAGTAATATTGTCTTGCTATTTCTTATTTCACCCTGTTTTAAATCAATCACAGCTTTTTCCCTGTTTAATTATGGTCATTAAAGAATAGTGAGGTTCCTTCTAGTCTATTGTCTAACCCAAATTTTTTTTGTTTTTTTCATAAAATATATTTCTGTAGCTAATTACTTTCTTTAGTTGGTCAAACACTTAAGCTTTCTCTTGCCTAGCAGATATTTATAATGCAAAAGTCCCTCATTTGGGTTATACAGGTAATGTAGAAATTCTTTAAAAAAATATAATTACTAAATAATCCAAAAACTTTTATAACTCACTTTTTTTATTTTAGATTTTAGAGGATATCACATTTTGGTAGGATTCTAAGGGGTGTACAGCTTGAAGCTCCTTCTCACAGCCACAGTGGAACATCTTATTTGTCTATTTATGGAAGTTAGAGCAAGCCGTGTTTTCCTCTTTTTCCTCTTTGTCAAGCCGTCATCCTTCCAAGTATCGTGTTGTCATGCCAACATCTTCTCAAAGCCAGGAGACAGGAAATTATTACATCCCAACTGCACTTTCTCACAGACACACACAGAGGTACAAACAACAACACACCTGTCACATATACAGTGGAAAGGTGACACAAACGTTCAATGCATACACAGATGTGGAGAGCCACAATTTCATATATATGCAGCACCATGTTTCTTTGAGAAATGTTTCATTAAAAAAAAACTACACTTTTTTTTTTTCGACTTATGCTACTCAATTGTGACAACAAGTGACTAACTGTAGCAAATAAAAGGTGGTGATGAACCACATCATAAAGATTTTAACATAGACAAGAGAGTGACATCAAATTGATTCTAACAAATTAGATGCCAGAAGTGAGAATGACAGATGTGCTATCTTTGATTAAAAGGCTAACATAATATGAGGGGAAATATAAGTTTAGTCTTTTTTCTGTGGCAAAATCAATGCTGTACACTTCTAGACTATTATAGATCAGAAAGATGTGGTAATGCGATAATGGAGTGTTCTTAATTCAGCATGGGAAGAAAAAAGAAGGTAAACAAAGCAGAGTTATGAGAGATACAGAACATTAGCTGAAAAAAATTATTAAGCTGTCAAGAGTTATGGAGCTTGGACTTAGACCCAGGTGCAGAGAGGCAAGTAAGAGACAGCAAAAATTGACAAGTATATAATTGGTAAATGACAGGACAAAACAGAGGCAGTTAAATGAATTGAATTGCATGATTAAGTGGAAGGTGTGAACAGGTGGAGGAGATCTGGCTGATTACACTGGAAAGAAAGATGAAACAAACATATCTGTACCAGAAATATCCTAACAAGTGAAATGTGACGTGATAGAACTTAAAGGAATAGTACACCCAAAACATGATTAGCCTTCATTTTCTACTCACCCCCATGCTGAACAACACTCTGGAGTACTTTTTTGATATCTCAAATGCATCTGGAGATCTGGGAGGCTTCTTACTGTCTGGTGACATTCAAATAATGGAGGTCTATGGTGACCGAGACAGAAAGGTCCATAAAAGTCCACAAAAAACGTGTCAATATTCCTCCATACTGCTCGTCCAATGTATTCCAAGTGTCCTGAGTGGGTAGCATCCAGAATTTACTCGAAACGAAGTCATTTAGAATGTTTTTAGAGCATAAACAGTAGTGTATAGGATTTCCTGAAAGCGCGCACATGCGCGCTCACGACGCTACGGAAGCCGGCAGACCAAACCAGATGAAAGTGCGCATTCAGCGTCTGCTCTGCCAATAATGCAAGCGTAGAAGAAGTAATGTGCTGTTTACCTGTGCAAAGAAAGAAACAACGAAAGAAAAATGTCTGAGGACTTCAGTGTTGAGGAAGAGCATGAGCTCTTTGCTGAGCTGAATGCGCTGGTTTGGTCTGCCGGCTTCCGTAGCGTCGTGAGCGCGCATGTGCGCGCTTTTAGGAAATCCTATACACTACTGTTTATGCTCTAAAAACATTCTAAATGACTTCGTTTCGAGTAAATTCTGGATGCTACCCACTCAGGACACTTGGAATACATTGGACGAGCAGTATGGAGGAATATTGACACGTTTTTTGTGGACTTTTATGGACCTTTCTGTCTCGGTCACCATAGACCTCCATTATTTGAATGTCAGCAGACAGCAAGAAGCCTCCCAGATCTCCAGATGCATTTGAGATATCAAAAAAGTACTCCAGAGTGTTGTTCAGCATGGGGGTGAGTAGAAAATGAAGGCTAATCATGTTTTGGGTGTACTATTCCTTTAAGTAAAAAATACTTGAGGGGGAAAAAATAAACTAGAATAAACTTTTAAAAAGCGTATAAAGAAAAGAGACCTAACCATGTGAACATAAATCTATCTATGTGGCAAATCCAAAATAACACTACAAATACACTAGGGAGGAAACAGTATTTAATGGGAAATTGTACAAATGCAAAAAACTAGCTTTTGCACTATGATAAAAACAAACTTCTTTCTCAGTAACTACAGTAGCAGACTTGACCTTTTACTCTCTTCATACCAGTATTTATCTAATATATTTAATTTGGACAACAAAAAAATCACAAGTCACAATTAGTCGTGTAAAATGTCTTAAATTATTAAGAAAAATCTTGTTATATCTCTATCTCCCCGGTTTATGCTGCTTGCAACCCTCTTCATGTCTTCGCTTCGCCCCTATTTTTGGGGCTTTTGCCTATTTTGATTAAATTAATGAGCAGATAATGTGCATATTAAGCATAAACACAAATTTGGAAGCAGGAAATAAAACAACTTTTAAAACTACATAAATTTTTCTTTCTTTTTTTGTACATTCAGATGGTTTCAGATGTTTTTTTCTATATTGGGTGAGTACACCAAGTACAGATAAGGATACTTCTTGCCTATTTAGGTGAATGCAATATGCAGATAAGGTTAATGTTATGCTTTACCATAAATTATCAACTTAAACACTATAGATGTATAAATACAAGTATATGTATATTATTATGGGAAGGTCTTCAAAAGAATCAAATTTGTCATTAGTAACATAATTGAAAAATAAAGATTTGGAGCTTATTCACTCTCCTGTCTGTGCTGTGTAATCTTTGTAGATACACTCTGGACTAGCTCTGGCATCCAGCAAAAAGGGAATCAGGTTAAACTTTGGTTGCTGTCCATATGCACATTACTGCCCTGTGCCCCCCAAACCACTATGCAAAAGCAGTGTAAATACTTGCATTGACTATATCGGGTGCATATTTACTCAGAGTCTGAACAAAAGTTAAGTTGTACATTCGAAGGTCCTCCTGTAAAGCAACTGCTTCAAAAAACAATGTTATAAACCTTTAAAATACAGTAATATTACTAGCATACACTTTTTAAGAACCAGATAGGATAGGCTGCTATAGGTTGTTTTAGACATGCATTAAAATATGCAGTATTGCATATATGTACCATATACCTCTGCTATACACTACCGTTCAAAAGTTTGAGGTCACCCAAACAATTTTGTGTTTTCCTGAAAAGCCACACTTATTCACCACCATACGTTGTGAAATGAATAGAAAATAGAGTCAAGACATTGACAAGGTTAGAAATAATGATTTGTATTTGAAATAAGATTTTTTTTACATAAAATGTTGCTTTCGTCAAAGAATCCTCTATTTGCAGCAGTCTCAGCATTGCAGACCTTTGGCATTCTAGCTGTTAATTTATTGAGGTAATCTGGAGAAATTGCACCCCACGCTTCCAGAAGCAGCTCCCACAAGTTGGATTGGTTGGATGGGTACTTCTTGCGTACCATACAGTCAAGCTGCTCCCACAACAGCTTAATGGTGTTCAGATCTGGTGACTGCGCTGGCCACTCCATTACCGATAGAATACCAGCTGCCTGCTTCTGCTCTAAATAGTTCTTGCACAATTTGGAGATGTGTTTAGGGTCATTGTCCAGTTGTAGGATGAAATTGGTTCCAATCAAGCGCTGTCCACTGGGTATGGCATGGAGTTGCAAAATGGATTGATAGCCTTCCTTATTCAGAATCCCTTTTACCCTGTACAACTCTCCCACCTTACCATCACCAAAGCAACCCCAGACCATGACATTACCTCCACCATGCTTAACAGATGGCATCAGGCATTCTTCCAGCATCTTTTCATTTGTTCTACATTACACAAATGTTCTTCTTTGTGATCCAAACACCTCAAACTTGGATTCATCCATCCACAACACTTTTTTCCAGTCTTCCTCTGTCCAATGTCTGTGTTGTTTTGCCCATCTTAATCTTCTTTTTTTGGTCAGTCTGAGATATGGCTTTTTCTTTGCCACTCTGCCCTGAACCCCAGAATCCCGCAGCCGCCTCTTTACTGTAGATGTTGACACTGGTGTTTTGCGGGTACTATTTAATGAAGATGACATTTGGAACCTGTGAGGTGTCTGTTTCTCAAACTAGAGACTCTAATGTACTTATCCTCTTGCTCAGTTGTGCAACGCGACCTCCCACTTCTTTTTCTACACTGGTTAGAGCCTGTTTGTGCAGTCTTCTGAAGGTAGTAGTACACATCGTTGTAGGAAATCTTCTATTTCTTAGCAATTTCTCGCATGGAATAGCCTTAATTTCTAAGAACAAGAATAGACTGTCAAGTTTCAGATGAAAGTTCTCTTTTTCTGGCCATTTTGAGCGTTTAATTGACCTTACAAATGTAATGCTCCAGAAACTCAATCTGCTCAAAGGAAGGTCAGTTTTGTAGCTTCTGTAATGAGCTAAACTGTTTTGAGATGTGTTAACATGATTGCACAAGGGTTTTCTAATCATCAATTAGCCGTCTGAGCCAATGAGCAAACACATTTTACCTTTAGAACACTAGAGTGATAGTTGCTGGAAATGGGCCTCTATACAACTAGATATTGCACCAAAAACCATACATTTGCAGCTAGAATAGTAATTTACCACATTAGCAATGTATAGAGTGTATTTCTTTAAAGTTAAGACTAGTTTAAAGGTATATTCATTGAAAAGTACAGTACAGACCCCAAACTTTTGAACAGTAGTGTATAAGCACCATTACAGTAGAATTGGTGCAAGGGCTGCAAATGCTGCAACAATTAACCGATTAAGATATTTTGATATCATGTAATAGTACTATTAAAGCACTCTTTTCTCAATTGAGTTGTCACTATACTACAATTTTAAACTTACACTCATACTATGGAAATTGCTCAGTACAATGTACCATTTTTATTACTGCTGAAACATCACTTGAAGGCACAGGTTTTATTCTTGTTAAGAGCAAAAGTAGGACTAGTTACAAGGACACAGCTATAACTTTCTCATTTAGGGCAAAACCAATGGGCAGAAGAAAGTCCATCCATCTTTTAGAAAATATATATTATTTAAAAGTGTAATTTACTTTTTGCAAAACTGTGGACATTGTAACACTTTGTCTAGGTGTCATTGTTTTAATAGAGTGTGTACCTGCTTGGGCAAACATTTAAATACTTCCAGAGGTTCCTGCCTTAGATGCTTATGCCTTTCACTTTGGCTCAGTTTTCAACAAACATTTTGAGAAATCTGTTTGTCCTCCTGTAATACTGGATCCTACTGTTCTGAGCTTGAAAGTACCATATTCCAAGGAGTTAATTTTAAATGTTTCAGAAATACACATTTGTTTTATGTTTGGACCTACATAAAATGTGGTTTGAACTTTTCCATTTATAATTTGCAATTAAAGAAACAGGGACCCGACATCCTCAAAAAGTAGTAACAGCAACAGTGATGTAAGAATAAAGATCTATTCAATCGAAAAGATTTGGGTTTTGTTTTTTAACAATGACAAATTCAAACCTTCTTTTTGTTGATGTGTGTAGTTAAAAGTGATGTAATTGTAACAATTAAAAGACTTTACATTGACTTAAATTATTTTTAGTTACTCTATATATGCCTAACATTTACCTTAACCCTATCAATTACCAATATATCCCTTACCCTAACCTTGACCTAAAGTGAATTTATATCATACCTTTAAACTGTTTCCCTAATGTTAAAAATTGGGGATCACCACATAAGGCCCACACAAGACCTGTCAGTCCTCAGAAGGTTAGTAGATATACCAAGTGGTCCTTAATAGGTGACATAAACAAGTAGACACGCACACGTTATTTCACGCTATCCTTGTAGGAAATTTCCAATATTTTTTATTCATTTTGCATCCATTTCTATGGTCGTGAACTTACCCACCAACCTAAGAAGAGAACATTTCCTCATGGGGACCAGTTCCATAGGTAAGTTCCTGCAAAATAGCATATTTCTGCCACATAACTTCCTGTGAAGTTGCCTTTACATTGTCCCCACAAGGTAACAAATACACAACTCCTTCCACACACACACATGCCTTCTCATGAATCACCTAATGGTTTAAAGCAAAAATTATATTTATGACTGTATACACATCATTCCAAAACTCATTACTCTAAGACCAGTCTTGGCAGGATTAATATAGGGTCTTGCATTGTGTGTGTGGGTGTGTAGTTTTGTGCGTCTGGCAGCAGTGTTGAGTTTTGGACTGATGGAAGCCTGATTGATTTGATAAAAATGAAAGTCATTGATTCTGTCATGAATTTACAGCACCTGATTTACATAATTCAGAAAGCTGAGTTGCATCTTAGCACTGACATTAATGGAAACAGTACACCCTGTAGTGGGCCCTGTGTGAGGCTGCACACACACATGCACATTAATATTAACCCAGCTGTCGAAATGCACTCTATAAAATAAATGCTTACCAAGCAGTTAGATGGTAAGATACAGATCGTTTTATGCTCATTTAAAAAAGCTATAAGCATCAGCTAATGGATAAAACCATACAAGCATTGACTACGGCTGCTTTTTAATCCTTTTAGGTGTATCTGGATTTGCAAGCATCAAAAAGAAAAGAAAAGAAATTATAAAGATATCAATGTTTCAAATGTACCTAGAAAATGCAACCGTTCTATTGATATGTATTACATTTTTTTTTTTTTTTTTACAAACAACCTACACTTGTGTACCAGTTATCTATACACTCAGATTCTCAGTGTAAGATGTTACCTCAGTGACACAATCTTTTTTCGGTTAGCTCTATCAGAACTGTTATATGAGTTAACAAAATAGAGTTTAGATTAAAGTTCCATAGAAAATAATATTGTTGAACTTAGGTGCCATTAGCTTTTAAGGTAATATAAAGGATGCAAATAAGCATAGCAGTTGGTAATTACTTAACACATAACAAAAAGTGAAGCTGCTTTTTCATTAATTAAACAGATTTACCAATGACACAATCCATCTATTTTCCGTCTCGCTTATCGCAAGCAGGGTCGCAAGGGGTGCCTATCTTCAGCTGTCTACAGGCGAGAGGCAGGGTACACCCTGGACAGGTAGCCACTCCATCTCAGGGCAACACAAAGACATACACGACAAACAACCATTCATGCACACACTTACAGATAACTTAGAGAAGCCAATTAACCTAACACTCATATTTTTGGACTGTGAGAGGAAGCCAGAGTACCAGGAGAAAACCCACACATGCTCAGGAAGAACATGCTAACTCCACGCAGAATCGAACCTGGAAGCTTCATGCTGCAAGGCAGCAGTGCTACTCAGTGCACCCCTGAGCAGCCCCTACCAGTGATACATTGCTGTGTAAATATGTTTAAAAACTATATACATTTTTCCATACAATACAACATCAAACATAGAAAATGTGTTTCACCCTTGACCAGATCCTTCAAAATCTTGATCTTGAAACAAACTGTTCAATTTAAAGGCTAATAGTGGATTACATTTTAAACCCAAATGTTAATAAAATGGTATTCATTTCAAGCCCTGTAAAATTTGAACTGAAGTAATATTAAGCTAATTTTGAAAATGCTTGGTAATGTTCACGTTAATTTTCCTTATATATACAGTGCTTAATAAAAGAGGGTTTGAGAAGAATTCAATATTTTTCTTGTTAAATAATGGCAATCTTAATTGTAAAAAATGTACTTCTTGTCATGTTTGGTTTAAGGTGTCTAACCCACATGCAGAACACTCAGAGGCAGGAGAAAAGTTCAAAGGTTTATTTAAGAAGATTGTACACAATAAATGATCAGATCCAGTGGGGAACTCGTCTGGTCACAAGTGGGTTCTGAAAGGCACACAGATTAATCAGATCCAGGAAGAGAATGGACTGGTCACGAGTGGGTTCACTGCAGAGGGGGACAGAGGAGTTAGTGGAGGTCCAGGTATTTTGCAGGATGAGAGTGTGCAGGGCAGTACCTGTTCTGGAGTTGAGCAGAGCGGCTGAGGGGGGGGGGACCTTGAGGGTCCAGAGGCTGTCGGCAGGCTGAGGGCTAGGCGGAGGCAGAGCTTAATTTGAGTGCTGGCAGATCACAGATTTGAGTTTCCTTCCAGTATTTTCTGAGAGCGGGCAGGCAGATCTTTGACAGGAAGTATTCTCCAGAGTTCTTCTGAGAACGGATAGGCAGATCACCGGCAGAGAAACTCTTCAGGGTTTCAGGTTTCAGGCAGGTTCAATCTAGGAAGCAGAGAGGAGAAAACAGATCAGGTTCAGGTTCAGATTTTCAGAGAGTCAGAGGTTCAGACAGGCTGGTTGGCTCAGGCTTGCTAACCATTACTGGCAAACACTCTGGCACTGGAGAGAAGTCCTCTGCCTCCTTAAATACGGATCTCCTGATGAGCAGATGAGCGACAGGTGGTGCAATCAGATCTTGTACGCCCTCTGGTGGAGAAAGTGGACAGACCTCCAGATCCCAACACTTCTTGTGTTTATTGTTCATGTCTTTGATTAATATTTTTATCAAAACACTTAAGTATGAAAACACATGAAAAAAGACGAAAATTTAGAAAAGAGGCAAATACTTTATCACATCAACTCAATTCAATTCAGTTTATTTCTATAGCTCCAATTCACAACACGTCATCTCTAGGTACTTTACAGAGCCATTTCAACCAGATCATACAGTCAAACTGATTTAAAATTTTCTATCTAACAAAAAACAACTGATTACATTGTGTCATTCACTGTAAGGTAATCCCTCACACCAAGCATGCTTGTAGCGACAGTGGAGCGGAAAACATCCCATCTAACAGGAAGAAACCTCCAGCAGAACCAGGCTCAGTGTTAACGGCCATCTGCCGACCCAGACTGGAGTTCAAGGAGAAGAAAGCAGACATAGAAACCGTCACCAAACATCAACAAATCTCTCTTGACTATCTCCAATTTCTAATCATTACTCCCCTAAATTACAGCTCAGGGTTTATGTGTCTGATATTGTGCACCTTAACTGAAATGTTACATGTTTTATATTTATATCAAATTTCATAAAATTACAAGACTGTTTGTGTCACCAATTACTCAAACCTGTGAAATATTTATAATAGCCTCTGTGGCCATGGGAGCTGCTTTAGGGGCACACTTAATACAAATGTAGTGTTTTGGTTTATATACAAGTCCGTAATTATTATACTGAAGAACAAAAGGAAAGGTGAGACATGCTTCGCTCAAACTCTCGATCTGCTGATCAAACAAGAAAGCAGAGTGAATGAAGGTGACAGCAGGACAAACACCAGAGGCTGCAGCCACATGCTGTGCCATATTTATAAACTTCTAAAAGGTTTTTAAGGAAATTGTTAGCAAAGGTACACCTCATGCCAATGAACAATTCATCTAAATTCGGTAATGACCCAGATCAAGAGTGAGTTTTAGCTATTGGTGTAACTCACAATTTGGTGCAAAATTTGCTGCTTAGCTGAGGTCTGTAGTCTCTGAGTGCTTTTCTAGTTCAACATAAGTTAAATTTGTGGCAATTGTGGAGCATATGGACCTAATATGTTTAATTTAAAATCATATTTGGTATATATTTCTACACAGTAACATTTATTTAGTGAAAAACACCCTAACATTTTGGAGAACATGTTTTTTATATGATTTTTAATATTTCCACTCAAGGAATTCGTAATTCCACAATTAAAAATCCTCCCAAAAATGTAAAACCAATTTAGAAACCAATTTTAGATTGCTCTTTGTTAAGTGCTGTACCTATGCTGCTCCTCTTTCAATAGGGATGTTTAAGTGTTTTTTTTATTTTTGTATAATTATCCTCATTATTAACACTACTATTATAGTGAACCAAACTGACAATACTCAAACATGAATAATCTCAACTCCTTTTTTCACATTGTAAAACTATCCAAAATGCAAAGCTGATGCTTGAGAAGGAAGTCCACCCAAACTGAAAAACTGCATTTTATGAACAACCAGGGTATTCACACTGATTGAAGGCTCTCTAGGAGCTAAAAAGCAATTGTAACGTAACTCATTGGAGCGCAGGCCTGTTTTTTTTTATTCAGTTAAACAAGAGAGAACTTGGTTCATTCACATGGGACTTAATATTCTTAGATAGATATAAATAATTGTTAGTACCAAAATTAATAAATAATATATAAAGTCTTTGTATATTCTTACTGAATCTTATCAAGTCTTTCTCACAGAACTTTCATGCTGTTGCAGCCAGACAGACTGTGTGCTGGGCAGCATGCAATGTGGCGGGGAAAAGACAGACTGGATTTCTAGTGACGCAAGCAAATTCAATATGAAAGCAGAAACACACTCAGTGACAGAGCGTTCTACCTTAAACTGTGAAAAAAAAGGAAAATGACATATACATCATCATGGTTAGGTTCATATGATTATTTTTTTTTTATTCATATTCTGACAACATTAGCAATAAGCTAAAATAATTTACAAAAATGGTTCAGTAAAAAACTACCAAACTACTTAAAATAGATCTAGTGACACCACTATTTTCACATTAGGTTTTGCAAATCATAAACCAAATTCTAACGTCGGACAAAGATACTGAACTACATACAAAATCTTGTTTTTAAATTATAAACAGCTATCAAAACCAAACTAAGTCTATTTGAAAACAAAATAGCAAAATCACAATGTGAATAAAGCATCCATGGTAAGAGTTCAGAGAGAAAAACCACAACTTTTAAAAAAGAACACGATCTAGCAAATTTAGAAAAATATTCTGTGGCCTCAGAAGTGGAACCTTTTGAAGTTTTCTTCTCCCTAAATCCTTTGTCATTTAATGCACAATAATCAGGAAAACAAATCGTAAATAAACAGTCTATTATAACGATGAGAGTGGGGCCACTATGCTACTAAAGAACCATGAATGGTACCATGAATACTGCACTCTACCAGAAAGACCCGAAGGGGAATGTGTAGCCATCATTTCCTAACCATTGCCCTCACTGCACTTGGGTAATGGACCATGACAATGATCCAGGACACAAAAGCAAAGTGAAGATTTCTGGAGTGACATTATGGAAGAAGGGATTATATAATGTGATTCGGAGGCTGCTAGATGACTTTTAACAAGTTATGCCAAGACCGCCACTTTGGCTGAAATTAATTATTCTAAAAAGTAGAGCGGGCCAAAGCACTATGGAACAACCTGCTGTTTTTATTCAGGTTAGGGTTGGCTGACTTTTGCCTCACAATGAACAAAATAAAAATATGAATCAGCATATTAAAGGAAAAGTCCAGTAAGCAAGGAATAATTAGTCGATCATTATCTATATGTAGAACTAATACATTGGCGGTGATTTAATGAATTTAGCTTTGATCAGTAAAAAAAATAAAAATAATAATTTTTATCGATATCAATGAGTCTAGAATTTAATATCTCACTCCTGACATCTTCCTGCAGTGACGTCACGCTGTGGTAAGCTGAGCGCCATTCTCCCTTTACAAGAAAAATCTATGGGGACTGCTATAAACACCTGCAGTAAACAACAAATATTTTAGAATTCAAGAGGACTTCACCATTGAAATTCGCAACAGATATCAGATGTTACATTGAGTAATGGTGAAAAAACAATTACATATTTTGCCTTTCCGATGTGTGACCCATGAGTTCGTCATTGGATTGCGAACTTTAAGAGGGAGGATTTGCCATCAAACTTCTGGCCAGAGGAAAAAAAAAAACGCGTAATATGTAAACAACATTTCAAAGAAGAGTGTTTTCAAGATGACTAGGATAATAGCTCGTAGTGACAAACACCAGATACAGCACTGGGACTTGCTCAACAGCCGATACCGCACCGTGACATCACAAACCTGGAGACATTCAAACATGAATGTCTCCAGTAAAACAGTCAAATGAAATTACTCTTACATAAAAAACACTTACCGTATTTTCACGACTATAAGGCGCACTTAAACGTCTTTTTTTCCCCTCAAAATGTGCGGTGCGCCCTTTGGTGCGGTGCGCCTTATGTGTGTTGTAACTGCGACTTTTGAGACCACCTCATTGAGGAGATGATGAAAGAGTGGCTGAATGTAAGGAGACCAGGTGTTTTTTTTCCACTCATCACAATCGCTGTTAATATATGACTCCATGCGTGCCCATCTCACAGCTGATGTGAAAAACATGGGGAAACAAATTAAGGCTGTGCTTGCTGTTCAACCGCTCGACATCGGTGTGAACCGGACCCAGCAGGTGCAGCAGAAGCAGCGAGTTTACATGCAAAGTCAATGGTTGACGCGCGTATAGGTGCAGCAAAAGGTCCCGCAGCGCGTTTTGAGCAGCAGGAGCGTTTAAGCATCTGCCAACGCGATGCTGCTGCTCGAGATGGAAAAATTTAAGTTTTGCTGCTGGACACGCCGCATCAACCAATCAGAGAAGCTGATCTGGGAGCTGACAGCGAGACAGACACAGCGCTCTGATGACATATGATATTAACGCAAATGAAAAGGGCTAGATGGATGAGGAGATGATGAAAGCGTGGCTGAGGGAGGTGTATGTGAGGAGACCAGGTGTTTTTTTCCACGCATCACCATCGCAGTTAATCTGTGACTCCATGCGTGCCCATCTCACAGCTGATGAGAAAAACATGGTGAATCAAATGGACGCTGTGCTCACCGTTATCCCGGGGGTCTGACAAAGGAGCTTCAACCGCTCGACATCGGTGTGAAGCGGCCGTTCAAAGTAAGGCTGCGAGCGGCGTGGGAGCGATGGAAGGCCGACAGAGACCACAGTTTCAGGATAAGTGGAAGGCAGCGCCGGGCAAGTTACGCCACCGTTTGCGGATGGATTGTAGATGCTTGGACTAACGTGTCTGCTGGCACTGTTGTTCAAGCTTTCGCAAAAGCCAGCATTATTTCTGAGGAGCCGCCCGGCACGGAAAGTGACTCTGACAGCGAAGAAGGGGAAACTGGCATGTCTGATTTAGCGCAGCTGTTTAATTCAGAAACAGAGGATGATGACTTTGATGGGTTTGATTAATACTTTGTAATAAATACATTAATAAAGCACAATCATACTCAGTTTTGCTCCCGCTCTATTTTTCTACCTGAAAACTTAATTCAACAGCAGCCTCTGGGCCGGGTCTCCTCCTCTTCACCGCGGTGGCTGGCAGGTGTTTTTTCATCTAAATAATCTAAATCTTGCAGCTATATTTGCTGTGATCAGTGGGAATAAAGTAGTTTTACTATGTTTTTAAGTGAGAAAGTCCACCTGAAAACTTCATAATTGCAGTCAGTTCATCCAGATTATCTATTTCTGTCGGAGGCGCTCAGACCCCCACATACCAGCGGTGCACCGACAGCAGAAATCCCTTCAACAGCAGCCTCTAGGCCGGGTAGCCTCTAGGTTCACCGCGGCTGCTGGCAGGTGTTTTTCATCTAAATAATTTAAACTGCAGGCACCAGGATACCGGTAATAAAAGCGAACATATTCCGTCGGCAGGTTTCAGGATTTTAAGTTAATTTAGGAGTGATCACAGCGCTGTGTCATCTGCGATGTGTCTGTCTCACGGCCAGCACCCAGGTTTGATTAATACTTTGTAATAAATACATGAATAAAGCACAGTCATACTCAGTTTTGCCCCCGCTGTATTTTTAAATACGCAGTAGAGGTATTTAAAGGTAGTAGAGGACATGTACCTGTATATAAAAAACGCGCCCTATAGTCCGGTGCGCCTTATGTGTGTGTTAAATACAGAAATGGGACACATAACTGAGACTGCGCCTTTTAGTACAGTGCACCTTATGGTTATGAAAATACGGTATCATTCATTGAACAGTGTGTAATAGTTTTATATTCAAACTACTTTCAGAAGTTTTAATTCTTAATATGGCTGGACATTTCTTTTAATATCTCTGTTGGATACTATAAGTAGTGACATGATATGAAACATTAAAGTGTAACATAAATAAAATAATCACAAATAAAATCTTTTTATGGGATGATACTCCTGAATTTTTTAATTTGCGATTTGCAAATTCATAACTGCGACCATGTTGGGAAACAATCATCTCATCTTGAATATTGAAAACCATAATGCAATTCTTGAAAGACCAAGGATGATGATTGTATATTTTAGTAGAAACAGGAAGTTGAAACCTATATCATAGGAGAAGAAGTGGAGGAGTATAAATACCTTGGTGTTCATTTAGACAACAAACTAGACTGGAAATGCAACTGCGGAGACATCTACAAGAAAGGACGGTGCAGATTGTACTTCTTAAGGAAGCTTAGATCCTTCAGTTTTTGCAGCAAGATGCTACGTATCTTCTATAAATCTGTTGTGGAAAGTCTGATCCCTTCTTTCATCCTCTGCTGGGGTAACAGTATTAGAGCTAATGACACAATAAAGCTCAACAAGCTGATAAAGAAGGTTGGCTCTGTTCTAGGAACTCCTCTAGAGCATCTTGAGACTGGGTCTAAAGAAGAATTCTTCATAAAGTGAAGAAAATTATGGACAACAGTGATCATGTCAAACAACAATAGTGTCTTCATTAAGAGGCTTCTCAAGATCCAGTGCAAGACAGACTGATACAGAAGATCCCTCCTGTCCATAGCAATCAATGCCTACAACACCTGTTTAGAAATATATATATGAGTTACTGCAGCATTTAATTTCCCTTTTGGATTAATGAAGTATTTTCGAATTGAATTGAATCCCTACATGGTTCTAAGATTGTTAGGATTGTTACCTTTTTCTTAAATGTCAGTTTGGTTAAAGCAGAAAAAATACTCAGAACTATGGTATGTATTGTTAAAGAAAAATGATTATTTTTAGACTTTATTACAGTTAATCTTATGGCATGTGTAAACACTCTCACTTGAACATATGTCTGAATTTTGAACAAGGCTGTGTTAATGATTTAAAACTACTAATGGGTAAGTATTCAAAGCACAGGAGGCCTTAAAATGAGTATCTCCTGGGGGGTGAATAACAGTTGAGCCTCAGGGGAGAGGTCTCCTTGGTTTACAGAAGATCAAAGGTCTTCCAGAATAAACATCTGAGATGCTGTGATACTGAATAAAATGTAGAATGTTAAAACACTAACATTTAGTTTTTAAGACATTTTTCTAAGTATTAATATCATGTTTTTTAATTGAAAGTTGTACTATCTGTGTGAATATCAGAATCAAATTGAAATTGTTTGAATGAAAATGTTTTGTTTACTATTAGAAAATTGCTCAGGATATATGTTTAATGGGGTAATTGAATATGTTAGATTGAATATTATGTTTTATATGTGAGAAAAGGGAATTGTATCTCATGTTCTGTTGATTCTATGTGGTTTAAGGCAGGATTCAATCTTTTGGGGTGGAATGGTGCAAAAGAGCAAGATTGAGCTGTGAAGATAACCTTTCCCTGAACCAAAATACTGAATTTAAGTTTGTTCTTGAGATTTATGGCAGGAAAGGGGCCCTCAACATTCCACATCGATTCTGTTAAACTTTATCTCATGACAGCCAGATGACCTTAGAATCCAGTGGGGGGCCCGGCCGTAAATTAGTTTTTCTGAGTGTCCAAAGTAGCTTCCAATTGGTCAAGCTGGACGACCTTATACTAAAGGGAAGGACTTATCTACATTATAAAATTTTGTGCACAGGGGCAAAAATTCAGATAGCTGCCACTTTTTTGCTTTTGCACCAGCTCTCTCCAAAGACGCGTCTTTGCCTCTCTTTTTTTCTATTTTTCTTTACCTCAGGTAACTGAATGTATGTCTCTGTTGTTCTGCAGTTTCTGGTGTAGGTTTGTGCATTGTCTTATTTCTAAGTTTATGCATTGTCTTATATTGGATTAAACTCTGTAATTCTGTGATGTCAACACGCAATGTTGGTTTTATTACCAAACGCAGCTCGCCGAGTGGACCTGGGGAAGGGAAGAATCAGAAGCCAATCTTTTTCCAAAGTTAACTATGTTAGAATATTTTCTTCCTTTACAATTGGGGGCTCGTGCCGGTTCTGGAATCTCGGCGCGCGGCTGTTTGGTCCTGATTGATCCGTTTCGGCCCGACGCTTCGGTGTGGTAAGACAGTATTTGATTATTTTTCAGTTGTCTGAAGCGCCGTGTGGTCGGACCGGGGCTGATTTGCTGTGTGCGGCCTCACAGAATTCAGAAGCTGCAGAGGTAGATAGGATCCCTCCTAAATGAGTCGGTTGTTTAAGGATTTGAATAAATACACATTACAGGGAACTGTGGCTAGTTCAAACAGAGCCTTTACGTTAACTCTGACTTAAGCTGGGTTTTTTAAAAGAAGGTTTTATTGATTGATTAATTAATTAATTGATTAATTAATAAAGATTAATTTATTCTTTTTACCCTGAGGAGCAATGCCTGTGCCTCTAAAAAAGAATTTCGGGTGTCTGTGTATTAATTAGCAGGGGCTTGTATCAGCCGGAGATTTCGACTCATCTCCAGTGGACTTATAATTATTTGGGTTAATTGGATCGAGTTGTATCACTCATGGAAAAGGACTAATAGCAGGTTAATTGGACCGAGTTGTATCACTCGTGGAAAATAAAGGACTAATAGCAGGTTGGATCACCTTTCTTTGGCACCCTTAAGCGGGTTGCTTATAGTATAAAGGACTAAAATAAATTATTTGATTTAACACGGGTTCAATCGCTCTCCCCAGCTGAAAAAGAAAAAACCTTTTGTCACTGGGCGGATTGAGTGATCGAATAAACTAAATTGAGGCTTATTTTCGCCTCGAGCTTGACCCAGCTCTGAAGTGTAGGACTGAGAAGTTGAAATGAGAATAAAAGGGATTTGTAAAATTGAAATTGGACAATTAAAAGATGCGTCATACATTCTTTTAGCCGGCTCCTGACGTTTTCTTTTCTTTTCTGTCTTTTCTTGACTGAACTACAACGTTGTCTGTGTTTCTGTGTTTTGTATGTTTCTTTGTGTTTGTGGCTGTGTGTCTGTCTTCCCCCGTTATACTGTAGCCTATGTCCCACCACGCGCTGCTGTCTATTCGTCTGTCTGTGTCTGAATTGTGCTGAGATTGTGCGGAAGTGATTTGTGTTTCAAGATTGTGTTCTGAAATATTGTTAAATATTTTTGCTGGATGTTGTATTACTAACTTTCTGTTAAAATGTGCTTCTGTGGGACAGCGGTGTCTCCGTTTTGGATGCAAGTTTTGTTTCACAGCAGGGGGACTGATTGACCCCCCTTATTTGCATTTTGGGAGTGCTTCAGTTCTGTGCTATTTCCAGCTCGCGCTTTCAGGATTCTTGGATTTTGATGTGAATTGCTTTAGGACTGTGTTTTGTGTTGAAATGAAAAGTACAAAATAACAGATTTACAGATGTTTTTACTTTCTCAGCGGGTGAAATGTGTTGCATCAGTTCCAGGCTTGAGCACTGGAATGATCCAATTGTTTATTATAATACTGTAACATTGACAATCACTTAAATTTCTAGGTTTCCTGACAGGATGGAACACCCTCACTGATTGGAACAGGAGAACATATGGATGTTTTTCTGCGTAACAGTGTTTTCTACACTGTTAATGTGGGACATGTTGAAACACTAATGAATGACTTTGTTTCTTGTAGGACGATCTTCGTGTGCAGCCCATTTCGCATATTACATGACCACATGAACGGTTTTTGGGTTTTCCTACAGGGGGTCTAGGTAGCCATTTAATAACAGTGGGCTATCATGAAATACGGTTGTGTGTATAATTTGGAGTTTTTAAAAAGGTTCACTCAAAACTGAACAATATTAGAACTATTGGATAATAATGTCTTTTTATTATTATTTTTTTCAACCATGGTGTTATAATATTTGTGTTTAAGACTTTTACAGGATGAATTTTGGTTTGAAATCTGGGGTAACATCCTGCATCTTTCTTACAATGTGTTGATGAGTCTGCTTGAGTGTGAATGAGAGTGAATGTGTAGGCAGATGGCCTTTGATGGGTTTTAGGATGCTCTATGTAAATATGACCTCAGTTTAGTGTGTAGCTGTGTGATATTTTTCTTATTTTAAACTATTTAGGTACACTGAAGGTTTTGTTTCATAAATATGTTTTTATTACTGCTTTAAGGGACAATTTTAAGGTAATGACGATTTCATATTTTGGTGTCACAATCTGGTTGAAGCTGAATCATCTGCTTGTGCAGTGAAATTAATATGAAACGAGAATTCAGCCTTGGCTTAAAGCAGATAGATGTAGTTGTTAGGAAATTGTGTTATCCACTTTGACTAACAACACTAACAAACTAACCTAAATTCTAACTAAATAAACTTGGTTTATATTTCATATGGGTGACTGATTGGACATGTTGAAATTTTAGCATAATGGGGGTAAGTTCTTCCATTTTTGTTTTTCCACCTCTAAATTGTTTTTCTTTTGGAAATAAGAAAACACAGGGGGATGTTATAAAGATAAGACATTACAGATGGAACTTTGAAATTTACATAATCTCAGTCTAGTTTGAATACTAGATGGAAGATTTGGAGAAATGGTGGAACATCTTATGATATTTTGGTTTTTCAGCAAATTATTATATAAAAGTGACATAGATTCCAAATTGTTTTCAAAATGAGAATTTTATTATATCAACAGGGGGAGAAGCAGAAGTAGACCCTAATTCCTGGTAAATTTTTGGATATGGTTAATGGTAAATTAGTTAATCAATAATTTTGATTTTTTCGATTCAACAATAGTGAATTATGGATTTCTTTAATGTAGAGTCATATGGCCTTCCTGCTTTACTACAATATGGTGTATGTGATATAGAAGCTTCTACTAAATTAGATTTGATCATCTCAAATTGAACGGTTTCAAATAACATCTATGCCATGTCTATTTACATTTAAAATTGTTGATAGATTTCTGCATCACTGCTGACTTTGATTATATACAGTTGGGTGTAAATTGTTAATTTTGAGGAAAATTTTGGTTAAAACTGCTATGAAATTCAGATAAAATGTAAAGGATTTCTGAAATTTTGAAATAGGACTTTGTCTTGAAGCGTGGGACAATGATAAGGATGTTTGGTATTTAGTAGAACAATATGCAATTCATAATTATTTGACCAAGGGCAATTCCATCACAACTTTTATAAGTATCAGTACTTGGACATTCTAGAGTTTGTTCTAATTCTTTAATGAGTTTGTGAGGTTGTGATTTTAGAATTTGTAGTTGATATTTGGCACAAGCAGAGTGAATGTCATCGAGGTATTGACGTTTATTGATTTTGAACAGTAAGTGTCATTATTTTCTTAATTCTGGCACATCCGATCGTGGACTATTTTAACAAATTTCTATCTATTCTTTTTGCAGTTCAGGATTTGGGGCAGTTGGCCGTTTGTGCTATAACAACAACAAATCTAGCGCCACACGGGAGGAGGCATCACAAGATAAATTTTATTTATGATAGTGAAAGTAACAAAATGTGGCAAATATAAGTTTTGCTTTTTAATTACTTTGTATTATTTTTTCTCTGGCAGTTCTCCTTCCTTCTGACTTGATGGCGATCTTGGGGGAAGGGTCTTTTAAGCTCAGAGATCATGGGAAGATGTATTTGAAGGGATCTTCTTGATTACCGCATCAGGCCGCTGTTGTTGCTGAACAAAGACATGATGATGCTGAACTAGGCCCATCTTCTGCTGGACTGTTGTATGAAAGCCGAACGCTGTTGAGCGATTACGAAGGTCAGTGAAAGCGAACTGTTCTCCTGCTGTACATGATGATGCTGCACGTGATTGCAAAGTGCTGCTCATAGGACCTGGCAACAGATGTCTCCTTTGACTGTTGCTTTTCATGCCTGCCTGAAAACAAAAGGGACTCAAGCGTTATCTGGGGGAGTCTTCTATGGCTGGGAATCAGCAGTGAGTCGGGACCACAAAGATCATAGACAAACCCGGACGGGGGTTTCAGTAGATGACTGGTCTGCTGGTTTCTATGTCCTGCTCTGTCGACCACGAAAGGCTGACCAAAGTTCATCAAAGCGGGACTGTATCCAGATGTTTCTGCACTGCTGGAATGACTGCTATTCTGGACACCTTCTGATTCAGCAGATAAAGAATGGGGCATGGCAAGTCGCTCAGCGGTGGTCCTGTTGTGTGTTCTCATGTTTGATCCTGGATTCTCACCTCTGATCATGTGACCTGGGCGCCAAAGCCCACTCCTGGGGTTCCCTTCAGTCTGCAGGTTGGAGACGAAATGGGTGCCAACACAACTTGGTAGTGGTGAATAAGTTCTTTTCTTTAAATTTTTGTAGTGTGTGATGCCATTGTTCTCTTCTTATTTTAGATATAGCACTGAGGCGCCCTGTTTTCTTCACGTCCTGCAGCCCTGCAGTGTAATTCTAGGTGTTGAGGACAACCCCATCTCCTGGGGTCAGAGGTTTTACGATGCAGTTAGGGGTTGGTGTGCACCAACTGTTACGACACTGCATTCCTCCATGATTCACTCTGTTTGTCTCACAAAATGCTAGTGTGTCTTTTTCCCTTCCTGCCTGAAAAGAATGGGCAGGGACTAATGATTGCAATTACATTTTTTTTAACTATAGCTGAATTGCATTGTGTGTTACGCTTCATCTACTAAGGAAGATGATCTAAATTTTATTTACATAGTACAGAGGCTACCATTCAGTAAAACTAAATTTAAATTTAAATGGAATTTGAAATTAAGGTGTTAAAGTGGATTGATGGGTGTCTATAGACTGACTTACTGAGCAAATGACACCAAGTTCTGTGTTGATTTCATAAATTTAATCAAACATTAGAATTCTTTGCTTGAGGTGTGCAGATTGTAACAGCATCTGGGACACCATGTTTGAATTGCATCCAACTGTGTTACATGAGGCTAAAGGTTAGTGGTGATGGCGGATTTCATCTCAATGAGTTGTATAGGATTTTTATTGTATTCTATGACAGAACATTTGTTCTGTTATAGAAACAGGGGGACATGAATGGAATTGATCTGATAGGCAAATTTTTAGTTTGGATCTCTGCATTTACTTTTCGGAAAAAGAGGTTATTGAAGTTAAATCAAAATACATTAAATGTTTTACGGTGTATTACCAGCATTAAAGATGAGCTAACTATTTGGATATGAAATAAGTAAAATGTATAAATTGAATATACTAAACAAAATATTGACTATCAAATAATTTACATAAAATAGTGTTCTTAAACTAAGGAAGGTGATCATTGGATTGTTGTATCTCTATTCATATGTTTTAAAATAAGTTGTTTAACTAAGACATCCAGGAAGGTCTAAACTAAAGATTTACATCATTTAATAAATTTAGCTGTATTGAATCTCTCTCCAAAACTGAAAAGGCATTGATAATTGATAAACAATATAAAAAGGGTAATACATTATTCAATTAAATATTTTATAAATAGGTTTTCAAATGAATAAATGGATCAAAGGTAAAAATGGTTGAAATTTTTGGGATTTAAAATATGATTGGAATAAAGTAGGTCATTTTTGATATTTAGTGACTCATGTAAAGCAGGCTGATCATTCTTTAAGGTTTTAAAAAATAGAAAATATGATGATTGAAATTAAATTGGTCTAAATTGGAGATTTACAAATTAACAGTTATGGAACTGCTTCTAAAATACAGTTAAGTTTTGGGTTTAACATGATAGGAAACTTTCATTTCTCATGTAGGCCCTATATAAAAAGAGGGTCAAAGGATGGTTAAAATACAGCTCCAAAGTAGCAGATTTATAATACAAAAGGAAGACAGTGAAGCTGTCATAAAGTGTAGGATCAATTATTAACCAATCAACAGGGTTCTCTCCATATGAGCTCCAGACAGGACGGATGTTTCCAGGACCTGATACCCGCATTCCAGGATGGAAAGGTAAGCTTGCACATTTATCTCATAAAGATTTCTTCAATGAGTTACAGGTCCTGGCAGCAGAATTTACAAAATACCAGACGTCACAGGAACGTCCAGGCTCGGGATCAGTTCGGGGAATCGACTGGGTGCGCCTGATGGTCATCAAAAGAAAGTGGTCTGAACCTCGCTTCGCCAGACCATACCGAGTCGTGGAGAGTACATCTCATGCTGTCCGTCTACAAGAGAGAAGGAGACACGTGGTTCCATTGGAGTCAGTGCACATCAGCTGAGGAGCCACGGCGCACGCTGCAGGGCATACAGGAGAATCTACAGTCTCAACCTGCGGTCGAGGAGTGTCTGAGGGCCATCACAGCGCGGAGGAGGATCTGCATTTCCGGGCAGAAGTCTGCCAAAACCACTTCATTTTCCTGAATTACAAGGCTTAAAAGGCCCAGACAGGCACAATAATCCTGTTCCGGTGTCCTTCCATTGAGAAAAGGAGATTGCACCCTCTCCTTAAACTCACTGTTAAATTGGCATAATACTCCAATTTTCAGTGAGCAACGGACACTCAGGTGAAAACCTGAGGTTTACAACCGAGGAGGAACACGTGAAGGATCCAGCTACAAGATCATCATTAACTTATCTTCTCTTTATTGCGTGTTTTCGTTTTTTGCGAACTCTTCAAGAACATTCGTTTCTTTTTGCGCGTATTTTTGGATCGTTTCCTGACGAAGAATTCATATTCATTTTTGAAAGACTATCGAAGGAGCATAGAGACGAACTCTAACTTCTTATTGTTGAATTGTGAAAAAAAAAGAAAAAAAGGTCTTTTGTAATTTTTATGTGTTTATGATGTATTTTTTTATGTTGTTATTGTTTTGTATTGACAAATTGTAATTTTTGTGGCGAGTATTGTCTTTTGAGTCTGCTGAGCATTTTTTGGTAATTTCGAGATATCTTGCTTTGGTTTTCTAATTTTATACTTGGGCTAATATTTCTATTGTGTGTTTTCTTCTATTGACATAACTGAGTTTTATGATTTTTCATGTTTGATAAGTGAAATGTATTTTTAGTTTAGTTTTTACTGGTTAAAATTTTGTGGTTCATCAGGTGAGTATTAAATTGTTGGACAGCGCAAGATACATTTGATAAGTTTAGATTATGGAGTTCAGCTTCAGACACATGGCCTGGCAGGGGACCTAGGAGGTGCTGTTTAAAAAGGGGACTGTTATAAAATTGGGCTAATGTTTTAGTTTTTTAGTATACTAAATAGTTTTTTGGTTCCTCTATTAGAAGGCTTAATCATTTTATTTGTGAGGTCTGTATGTCTCAGACCTCAAAACGGGGACTGTTAAAGAAAAATGATTATTTTTAGACTTTATTACAGTTAATCTTATGGCATGTGTAAACACTCTCACTTGAACATATGTCTGAATTTTGAACAAGGCTGTGTTAATGATTTAAAACTACTAATGGGTAAGTATTCAAAGCACAGGAGGCCTTAAAATGAGTATCTCCTGGGGGGTGAATAACAGTTGAGCCTCAGGGGAGAGGTCTCCTTGGTTTACAGAAGATCAAAGGTCTTCCAGAATAAACATCTGAGATGCTGTGATACTGAATAAAATGTAGAATGTTAAAACACTAACATTTAGTTTTTAAGACATTTTTCTAAGTATTAATATCATGTTTTTTAATTGAAAGTTGTACTATCTGTGTGAATATCAGAATCAAATTGAAATTGTTTGAATGAAAATGTTTTGTTTACTATTAGAAAATTGCTCAGGATATATGTTTAATGGGGTAATTGAATATGTTAGATTGAATATTATGTTTTATATGTGAGAAAAGGGAATTGTATCTCATGTTCTGTTGATTCTATGTGGTTTAAGGCAGGATTCAATCTTTTGGGGTGGAATGGTGCAAAAGAGCAAGATTGAGCTGTGAAGATAACCTTTCCCTGAACCAAAATACTGAATTTAAGTTTGTTCTTGAGATTTATGGCAGGAAAGGGGCCCTCAACATTCCACATCGATTCTGTTAAACTTTATCTCATGACAGCCAGATGACCTTAGAATCCAGTGGGGGGCCCGGCCGTAAATTAGTTTTTCTGAGTGTCCAAAGTAGCTTCCAATTGGTCAAGCTGGACGACCTTATACTAAAGGGAAGGACTTATCTACATTATAAAATTTTGTGCACAGGGGCAAAAATTCAGATAGCTGCCACTTTTTTGCTTTTGCACCAGCTCTCTCCAAAGACGCGTCTTTGCCTCTCTTTTTTTCTATTTTTCTTTACCTCAGGTAACTGAATGTATGTCTCTGTTGTTCTGCAGTTTCTGGTGTAGGTTTGTGCATTGTCTTATTTCTAAAGTGTATGCATTGTCTTATATTGGATTAAACTCTGTAATTCTGTGACGTCAACACGCAATGTTGGTTTTATTACCAAGCGCAGCTCGCCGAGTGGACCTGGGGAAGGGAAGAATCAGAAGCCAATCTTTTTCCAAAGTTAACTATGTAGAATATTTTCTTCCTTTACAGTATACATTAGTATTTTTTCATTTTTTTAATGAATCATATAGGTTGAGGGGGGACTTTGGCAACAAGAGGCTCCTCTGCTCGCCTGCTTAGTGGTGATAGTGCAAAAACCTTGGAAAGATCACATCCTACTCTGCCAAGATGGGCACCCTGTAATTGGCATGGGAGCTTATGTTCTTAGCTAGGAGGTTGGTATATCTACAGCTGGTTCTCTGCTACATCATCCAGAGGGGAATGGGCAATTAGAAAAAAACAACAAAAAAAACAACTGGTATTTGATGTGCATCAACAAATACAAAAATGGATTAACTCATATATGAGAAGACAAAATCCAAACACCATTATTTCAGGTACTTTATGCAAGCCAGTGTTGTTAAGATTCCTGTGGTTATTGAGTATTTTAAAAATAGGAAAACAGTAGCTGTAAGGTTCCCACTGTGAAACCTACCTGTTGTAGCACTGGTGCATTTCTAAATGTGATAATGGAAGAGCTTAACATCATAGCACTAATTTACTTTGAAATAAAGTTCAAAGTTTAAACATGCCTATTTGTAGAATGCCATCAAGCTAACTTTGAAAGCAAGTAAAGTTGACAGAACCTTTAAGATCTTTCAGAGCTGGCTAGGAGACCTATATATATATATATATATATATATATATATATATATATATATATATATATATATATATATATATATGTGTGTGTGTGTGTGTGTGTGTGTGTGTGTGTGTGTGTGTGTGTGTGTGTGTGTGTGTGTGTGTGTAATATAATAAAGGAGAATGTATATCGCCTTTATGTACAAGCAAAAGTTAGAGTGGGGTGTTTGATCATAAATTCTCTATTTTTCCTCACAAAGGTATGGCAAAACAGTTTATAATTAATATTAACATTAAATTATGATGTCATGTATTCTCCTCTCCTATTTCTTTTTATTGCACGTTCTTATGTGTTTCATCTGCATCCAAGCTTAAAAAAGAATTAATTTGTCATTATTGTCTCTTGTCATATTTTGTTCTAGTCCCTTCTTTATCTTCTTTCTTACAATATTACTGTATTGTGTAAAGCTGCATTTTTATACACCTCACTAAGGCTAACAAAGAGTATTGCAGTATATTAACTGAGTTGTTTGGATTATTTTCCTTTTCTTGGTTTTAATATAACCTTTTTTTTATATATAACATATATAACAAATTTTTTTATAGAAACCACACTGAGTGCCTTTAACACAGTTGTTTCTCTTTATATCTCTGTGGAAAGTCACAGATGCAGCTGCTCAAAATGTAACTCTTAAATGAGCTGAGATCCCACTGTCAAAATTGATAAGCTGGATAAACATCTCTGTGTCATGTCTGCCCTTCTTTTTAATGGTATACATTTGCAGAAAAGGATCGCTTTTCACGGCTTTTGCTGACAGGAAATATCGGTCTTAAATCCATTTGCATGAAAAAAATGTATCTGTAATCTATATTCAAGATGTATTTATAGAAGCTTTGACTGAAGCAGGATCAATCTGGCACATCCAAACAGAAGGCAGAAATGAACGGTTGAAATGTAAGATTTTTTTTTCCCCCTTCAGGCCTGAATTTATCTCTGCAGTCCTAACGATAATGGCATCAAATCTGATATTTTTCAATTTAGTAAGTCCTAGGAGTGTTTTTTTATAAGGCTATTTCTTTGGGTATTTTCTTTTTAAGTTAATTGAAGATCTCCCACTAATCATGATATACTGTACGTTGTATAGAACAAAGTAGAATTTATGTAAAGTTGATAAATACAAGCTTAATTCCTCCTCACACTAAAGTGGTTCACTCACACTTGCCATACTGGTTGTTGGTTGCCAAAGAAAATGCGAATGCTAATGGTAACATCTGATATGTCATTCAGAGAAGGAGCCATTTCTAAGCTCTATCACAAAAGCTACAAGGATCTGTCAACACCTTAGGTTGAAGTCATTTGTTCCCTTCGTGTCAAGTTTGGCATCATAACCAGAAGTAAAATCTTCATATATTTGGATCCTTAGAAATGTATGAATAACTACTTTAAATGCTTTTCTTTTAAGTAAAATTAATACTGTTATTCTGCACAATTCTAGACCTTCTGTAGATGTATTATTTTTAAAAATAAATTGTTTAAATGAAAATGATGTAAACAAAACTTTTGATCTTCTTCAATTTGTGAATTTAAAATTTAGGATTAAGATTTGTTGCAATTCACAATTTAGACAGAAAGGTGCAAATTCATTAGTTCTAACATCCTACAAGGATATAATTTTAAATCCAAATTACATCTTTGTAATGATATATATTTGACTGGTGTCTGCAGAGTGGTGGAATATGTAGCACTGTTGCTTAGTAACAATAAGGTTCTGGGTTCGACTCTCGCCCTGGGATCTTTCTACATGGAATTTGCATGTTCTCCCGTGCATGCATGTGTTTTCTCAGGGTACTCTGGCTTCCTTCCACTGTTCAAAACATGACTCATTGGTTAAATGGCTTCTCTAAACTGAGTAAGTCTGTGTGTGCATGGTTGGGTGTCTCTGTGTTGCCCTGCGACAGACTGGCGACCTGTCCTGGGTGTACCCTGCCTAGACAGAGATAAGCACTGCTACCCAAGCAGCAGAAGATGGATGGTGTATTTCATAACCTCCAGTTAGACTTCATGTTGCTCAGTTATGAGGATGGAGAGAAAGAACAGGGGTCTGTGGTTCACTCCTGTAACCTTAAAATTTAAAAAAGCAGAGAAAGAATCAAATATTTCAAGGGTTGTTCAGCTTTATTTTACATGGTAAAAACAACCGTATATGAAAGATGGCATTACATACAGTACCATAGATTCCTTTCCAACCTCAATAACTTCAGCAATTCTATCGTCAAAGAGATGACCTGTTATGTTTAAATTAAGAAACCACAAATCTTTAAAATATCAAACTCACCTACATATATAGTAAATTACAAAATGCTAAATGTTTGTATATAATTTTAATAATTACTTCATGTATTTCAACGTTTAATAAGATGAATTGCTGCATTACCAAAATGTTTTTAGCTTTTGGACTGAGTTTTATATTTTGTTAATCAAAAAGATGCATTTCATTGATTCCGTTACTAGTCAGTTATCCCATAGCTAGCACAGGGTGAGGGAGAGAAAGAAGCAACGGTTTAGAATAAGTGACACATGAATGAAAATTGCTGCAAAGCACTGTGTGTAGCTTTAATTGGATTTGAATGGGCTGTCTCTGTGTGGACAAATACTGTCGGGAACACAGAACTTTGTGCATTCAGATGTAAACCACCACATACTGTAGGCATGGGACTGCAACCTAGGTGCACCCCTGATTAAAGAAGTAGCGCTTCAAAACATTTTATATAAACAGTGAACCAGTGTTCAGATGACTTACCACCTATGATCATATCCTGTTGAAATTTTTTGGCACTGGTTGCATGACTGAGAGGGATTGTTACTAATATTTCATGAAAACAGCGCCAAGAAATGGGGGAGTTAAAAAAACACAAAAGAATGCTTTGTAAATAATAAAAAAAGAAAGAACTGGAAGACTAGAGATGACACTTTATTTTGTCTATGTAGCTGGGTGTTTCTTTCTCTACTCGCTTTTTTTTTAATGAGTAACTAAACCAAATATTGAACATCCTTTAAGATATTACAAACATGACTTAAAATGGTAAAACAACTCCTTTTTAATTATTAATATATTACTTGATTTTGTTAAGATTTACACTGAATAAGTAGTTTGGGCCATGTGTTTTAAAGCATCTCTGCCATGCAGGTTGATATATTATACATTTAAATTTATCAAGCAGCTGACTGCAGGCTATCTCCCAGAGCAATTTTAACCAGATGATATAAGCTTGTTAAGATTTGTTGAATGTTAGATTATTATTCCATTAAAAGACAAAATATATGACTTTCTATGTGATGAGCATCAAAACTTCAATGAACAACACACTAAGGTTATCCCTGTTCTGTTCTGTTTATGCATCATGCTTGAAATGACAGCATATACATGTTGTTTTAATTGTAACAGTCATTATACAAGATTATTTTACGGTTTGGATTTGATAGCTTTTCTCTTTTAAATAATAAATTAATCAAACATTTTTGTTTTACATATTGTGTAAATACCAAGAACCTGATATATGTTTCCCTGCTATCTTATAAGAATCTCATAATGGGTAATTCCCAGTAATCTATAACCCAACAAAATGCTGCAGTTTGTCTGCCAATTAACCTTTCAAACATAATAGAGTTATCTCTCATTGTTCATGCGTGGATTTTTTTTCCATACGTGAACAAAGAAGAGCACATTAATGGACAACTCAAGATTTTTTTCTTTCCCAAGGGTATTTTGGCAGGTAGAGGACCTGGAAATCCAGCCTTAGACTTCCCAACTGTTATACGAGCACTCTGCCAAATTTCAAGCCACAGGCAATCCTGGGAACCATTGCTGTATAACAAAAACAACAAACTACAAAATTAAATCTAGATGGACTGGGCTCCAGGAAACAAGGCTTTGCTCAGAAATAAATCATAAATCCAACAACACAGATTAAGAACACAGTAGTCTATAGTGGCAGGAAAAACGAGTCTGTCCCACATTCAGCTAATGATGAAATGGACAAGACCTTTTTTTTCTGTGATTCAGATCCACAAAATTACCTGTTCGAAAAGACAATATTAAATTAAATATATATATCTATATGTTGTCATTGAAAGAATTAGGTTGGATGTTTCCTCTGACTGGCTTGAGCACAGAAAAGCACAGTGCTGCCTGCCCACCACCTGTAGTGCAAGAATGCACGTCAGATGGCTGAGGAAACGCTTTTGCTGTTCATGAAAAACACAGAGAAAGGTGTGGAAACAAAGTTTTAATCAAAATAGAGATAACCCTCTTCTGTAAATAGTGTTCGTAAGCTTTAAGTGGGATGTCAGTAGAAAATCACACATTCACAGATTGCCATGGCCGTGATCAGCTGTGTGTCAATGGTAGCCCCATGAAATGAATTCAAAGAAGCTTGCTTAGGTAGAGGTGAGAATACAGCTTATGAAAAAACCCCAAAACAACTAAAAAAGATAAGGACCAGAATGCATTTCCATTTGTGACTGTGAATGTATTTTATTTTACATGTTTAAACTTCAAACATCTGACAGGCTCACATTGAACCATAAAACAGTAGTAAATTCCTGCGCTTTAAGTGACATTTTAACCTCAAATAGTTGGTGCCCTTGGTTTTTTCTAAAATTAAGAAATATTATTTTAGAGTTAACCAATTTTAAACAATGCTGAAGACACATCAGCTCAGGCAAGCTGTATTTAAGAACAACCTATATCAGCTGATAAGACACAAATTCAGCAGTTTAGAGGCAAATACATTTTTCCAAAAACATACAAACCAAAACCACCATAGAACAACTTCATATGTGGAATAAAAGGTCTGAAAAAAATTGTCTTCCAATCAACAGCTAATATCGCAGTAGACTTGAGGTAGGGCTTCAAGCTGTACATCCAACTACCAGTGAGTTAATGGAAATGCAAAATTGAAATACCAATTTAAATACAATAGATTTTATTATGTTGACTTTTGAAGTAATAAAAAATGAAATTCTTTGTCAGAACTAAATTGTGTACCTGATAGTTTTATACAATGACACAAGTTAACACTGCCATACTCTTAAATGTGTCAGGATCCCTGTTTTTTGTGTTTGTCTGATTGTCTTGTCTTTTGTGTTTCTCCCTCCCACCACCAGGAGGCCCCTGGCTCCGGTTCGCCTTCTCACACACCTGCAAGCTATTACCTCATCACCGGACTGCTCTTAAGCTGCTGGTTGCCACTACTTCGATGCCAGAGTGTTTGCCAGTTTGGGGTACTCTAGCCAAGCCTTGTTTATGCTGAGTCTAATCTGAGTTTTACTTTTTGAGTTTTTTGTTCTCTAGCCAAGCTGAGATCTCATAGAGTTTTACTGAGCACTTGTTTCTCCCTGAGACTAAACCTTGTTTGTTCTTTGCCTTTTGGCAGGAAGCCTTCCTGCAAACTGGACCCTTTTGGACCGCCTCCTCCCAAGTGGGATCAACTGAGTCTTACACTGAGCGACGGATTCCAAACAGGGGGATTGGACCCAGCCACCTTTGAGCACACTGAGATCTGAGTAAGGAAGTCATCTTCACCACGACCCGTTCAAGTACCACAGGAAAACTGAGTTGCAACCAGCGGCTACGTCATTCAACTCCGTCCGAGTTCTGGGTAAACCCTGTTCCACCCTCCACCGAATCAAACATTCTCTGGAAGACCATCACACAGACTGAAGTCTAAGTGTCTCTACTTCTCTAGAAACGTGAGTGTCAACAAACCCTCTCCTTCAAGATTGACAACTCCAATTTCCCACTGAGCCTGAACCTAACAGCCTGTCTCCGCTTCGTCTTCCAGTTTCCGGCTGAGCAGAGTTCGGAGGAACTCTGCGCCAAACTCAATATATCCCTCAAAAAAACCCGTTGAACTTTTATCTTGTGTCTCTCTGTTTGGCTTCATTGCATGTGGGTCCGAGCCTTAGAAAGAATCATGACAAAATGACCATTCCCCGATACCACTCCCTGTGATATCTTATAACTGAATGTGTAAAATTTCTACTATATTTTAACAATAATAGCAATAATGCCCTTTCAACATTTGGCGGGCTGTGGGAGTAGCCTGAGCAAAATAAATAAAATCAAGGAGGCTCCCTGCCACGACTATAAAGCTGATCCCAGTGTGAAATTTGCCTTCTGCATTTGTCCTTAACTATGTAGGGGCAGGGATAGCCATGCCAGTCCAGACTGACTGCAGTTCTACTTTAAGGTACCTTGATCAAGTTCAATGAACGGTGTAGCCACACCATGCATTTTGCTTTAGGTTACTATATTAATCAGGTTATATATGCTTCCAAGAAAAATAAATTCCACCATCCCCCTTCTTTTTTTAACAACTTGACTACTGGTTAACCTCATCTCCCAGTATGGTGTATTTTTTGTTCTGTGAATATGTTTTCAATGTTGCTGTTAAATTATAACAATATGAAAACGTGGCATAAACTTGCAAGGAAAATATTTTCTTTCCCTCTAGCTGCGTGCACTAGAGTGTTTGTGAGTAATCGGGTGTATTACTATTAACAAGTCCAGACTGGATTTCAAATTCAAACATCTGCTTATTTAGGCCAATAAAACCAAATCCATGGAACAGCTGTATGAATCGTAACAGGTACATTTGTGCAAACAAATTGTTCTTAGGCCGTATAAATAAGGATGCTTTCTAAGCTAAAACTAGAGAGCTTCAAAGCACACCAAGCATCAGTGTGAGACCCCTGAGGTGTAGTCATTCATACCAGTACAGTGCAGACCTTTAGCCCTGATCCTCCACACGAGCAGATACCAACTAAGTAAGATAATGTGTGCCCTAGCTCAATAGTTTAGTTGCTCACAGCCATGTCTCAAGTTCAACCTTGGTTTGTTTAATGAGCTCACATGTTTTTGCTGGCCTTCCTCCCTCTGCCATGCTTACATCTGGTGGAGTGAAAATTCAAACTTGTCCTTAGGTTTGAATTTGTTTGTCTGCTTATGCATCAGCCTGCAGCACACAATCAAACTGTCAAAAGTGATTTCCTGACTGACCTAGAATTGGCTTAAACGCCCCAACACTCCTGACCCTGAACACGGCGAATGGCTACAGAAAACCAATGAAATTGAACGGTTGTTTCCCAACTTTTGGCAGATTACTTTAGGCTATTATCGTCGTTATTTGTATTATTATTACTACTAGTGCTTGATCCCAAAAAATTATATACAACATGCTATACTTGCACAAATATGCCCCATGAAAATATAACTAGGCTATTTAATGTTTGTTTAGATCTTTAAATCTTGATTTTTTGAAGTACTGATGAACAGAATAAAAAGTAACTGCTATAGTCTGGGTTCTGTTATGTTTTCCTTTGTGTATTCTGTTTTACCTTGTTCCATCTTTTCTAGTTTTTTTGGTTTCATTGTTATTTTGTTGTGTTTTCTGGTTATTTTCAGTTCTCAGATTTTTATTTGTTGCCCTCTGCTGCCCTCTTGAGTTCTACCTTTTTCCCTTGCTCCCTTCTTGTTTTTGCTCTGCTCACACCTGCTCCCAATCTGCTCGTTAGCTCTCCCTTTGTTTCAGTCTCCCATAAATACTCTCTCTGTGCAGTGCTAGTTCCTCGTCAGACTTCCTCCAACTCTGTCTTTCTGAGGCTTCCTCTTTGTGATAGTGATCCCCCTGATGTCTCCATAGTTTCAGGTTCATTTTGACTTGTTTTCTTGTTTTGATTTTTTTGGATTTTTGGACTTTGTTTTCATTTTTGAATTTCCTGGTTTCCTGTTTGGACTTTTTTTGTTTTTGTATTTGGATTTTTTGATTTCCTGCCTCTGAATTCAGTTTACCTTTCATTAAATCATCAACAAATTCACCTCTGCCTCCCTGCCTCTGCATTTTGGGTTAACAACCCACAACCAAATCCTGACAGTAATGGCATTGACTATACATGTTTTATTGGAATTCTCTATAAACATGTTATCTGAATACCACAGTGTCAGCACTGTTACAAAAAATTTGTCTCAAAAACGCGATTGGTACCAGCTTATTAGCTTGGTTGTTTTATAACGTAAATTTAGTAGCTTTGATTTGAAAAGTAGCTAAGTGTTAAAATGTTAAGGTGCAAATCAAGTTAGTTCAAAGAATTATAAAAAAAAAACTATACATTTAACGTATCATAAGTAGGGCAATTGCACTTCCCTGCTCTTGTTTACATACTGTTTGCTAGCTGCTTGCCAAGTCACTATTTTGGATCAGGACTTGTCATTTAAGTCTTCTTTCCTCTCCTCAGTATTACAAAAAATAGAAATATCTTATCCAGGGTAATGCTGGGAAACAAGTCCATACATTTAATTCAAGGCTGGACTATTTTTTAAATTTTTACTATCAAGAAGTCCACAAACTGTAGTTAAAAGCCTTCAGCTGATCTAAAATGCTGCAGCCTGTTGGGAGCTGGAGAAGTACCACCTTTCTCCAGCAGAGTCCGCCGTGGATCCTCCTGAGCCGAGCCTTCGACGCACCTGTGGCTCGTTCCATCATCAGAGGATCCACACTATAAAAGCTGTCTTCAGACCTTGCCTCGACGCCGCAGTGTTGAATCTAGTTGGTTAACACCTGAGCCAAAGAACCTTCTGAGAATCTTTTATTGCCCTCTGAGTCCTGCTAGGATTCTAATCCTTTTGTGTCTCTGTTTCCAGGAAATCAGTTTTCTCTGTGAGCTCTGGATGAGCTTAGACTGCCGAGCCTGCCCTCTGAGCCAAACCCGAAGACTCTTTTCTGGATTTCCCATGCAGCTCTGGATTGAGAGCTGGAAACCCAAAGCCAAGGTCTGTGCCCTCATCAGAAGTAAGACACTGAAGCAGTTATTGGACTCTGCCGAAACAAACCTTCTCTGGACCCAACAGCTCCTCTCTCTGAGCTCAAACCGAAACCCTCAAGGGTTAGATCTGTACTTCACAAACCCAAACCCAATTGCTCTCAAAGCTAACTGCTCTGTTATCTACACAGACTCCAGTGAACCAGTCCCCAGGCCTGAACCAGTTCCAGTCATTATTCCATGTGCTTGTGAACAATAAACATTGTTAAACTTTTACTCTGGTTTCCGTCTCCGTGGTGTTCTGCATAACTGGGTCTCATCAGTGAACCCATCATGACACAGCCAGAGTTCTGATGAAAATTAAAAGGAAAGATCGTATTTCTCCTGTTTTAGTTTCTCTTCTTTGGGTTCCTGTTAAATCCAGAACAGAATTTAAGATCCTCCTACTCACTTATAAAGCCTTAAATGGTCAAGCTCCATCTTATATAAGAGAAATGATTGTTCCTTATGTTCCTAACAGAGCACTTCGCACTCAATCTGTAGGAAGTTCTAAAAGTAGAATGAAGGCAGATTTTTTAGCTATCAGGCTCCTCTCCTGTGGAACCAACTACCAGCTTCAGTTTGTGAGGCAGACACCCTGTATACTAGAACTGCCACAATAATAATAAACTAAATTGAATTGAATGGTTGAATTTTACAGAAGGGACCCTGGTATGTCTCCCTGGGTGGTTGAGGTGGTGTAGTAAGAAGTTTAGTCTCAGGTTAACAGCATAATTTGTCTCTATTTGCCTGGTAAGCAAACCCCCAGTAGGCCCCCACGGAACCTGTGCTCTTGTTCAGATGCTTCAAATCATATTGTTCAAAATATTTCATAACGGCAGATATAATGGGCTACAGGCTTATAAACTAAACCCAGCGATGGAGCATTTCCTGAAGAGCAGAATGATAAGTGTTTGAAGCACACACAGCTCCAGTGACGTGGGTGAAGATGGGGACCAGTTAGTAGAAACCAGTGTCTCTAATAACAAAAATATTAAATTTTTTTCAACCTTAGTTCCACTTAGTTTCTGTTATTTTGGTTTTCAGGATTAGTTTTTGGATGTTTTCCTCACCAAATTTCCCTGATCTCAGTGCTTTTTTTTTAAATACAGAAAAAACAAAAACTAGAAGACGAATGATGAGGAACCAGCAAAGTGTAACTGAAGAGAAGGAGGAGACTCAAAGACCAGGCTGATCAGCAGATCGGGAGCAGGTGTGAAATGAAGAACCAGAAGGGAGCTAGGGGGAAAAAAACTGACACAAGAGGGCAACATAGGATACACAAGAAACACATAAGATCTCAAATACATCCAGAAAAGACCACAAAATGGGAATGAAATCAATAAAGCTAGAAAAAAGAGAAAAATGTGAAATAAAGTGAAGCTGAAAACTCAAAAAGAATGCTTAAACAGAACCAAAAATTGCAGTATTATGACACTTTCCATGTCTGTCAAAGTAATGCTTGCTATTATTTGCCATTGTAATCAATGAAATGCATCAGTTTCCATCTTCACCAATCAATGGTCTTTAGTCATATCCTTCACTTTGCAGTTGTTTCTTATTAAATTTATCTGCTGAACTTCTAACCTTATTTTGCTTGACTTTCCAGTGTTTCTGGTGAGTAGGTTCTTGATTTTTTGTTTTAATAAGAATAGTTTATACTCTAAAAGATCTTGCCTATGACCCCATTGTATTTAATGTCAATAAACCAAGGCACTGGCATTAATATTTGCATTAACCCAAATATTTTTGTTATATATTTTTTCCCAAATAAATTTTTAGAATTAAATAGACTAAATTCCTTAATAATGTAATATTTTTTCTCACCATCTAACATTCAGCATAAGCCGAGTATCAGAATTGTTTGTCTTCATATCAATAGTTGACTGAAGTATGATAACTTCTGGTTTTCAGTAAACATTTTGTTACATTTTATGCAGAAAAGAACAGAAATTGACTGTTAAATATTAAGGCTGTGGGACATTCATCATTTAGCAAAAAAAATTATAAATGGACAGAGACAAAGAAATTGAGACAAAGAGAGGGCAAAGAGACACCAGCATGCATATGCATGGACAGACAGATGGACAAGCATTTTGAGCAGACTGACAGAATGACAGATGGAGCTTTTATTAGGAAATGCAAGCTTTAACAGAATATCCGACTGGCAGAGAGACGCACCAACAGGCAGAAATACTAGTGGGATTCTCCAAATGGGCAGCAAAAATGAACAGCTTTGACATTCTGATAGAGAAATGGGGCTTGGATGCCTGGGGCCAGGTGAAGAGAGGACGTTGTATCTCTGCAGACCATTGACACAAGAAGAACTCAACTTTAAAGTGTGTACGCAGATGTGTACATTTGCCGATGCGGCTGTGTGTTTATGGGGGTGGGTTTGTGTGAGTGTGTTTATGTTTCCGAGCATGTCTAACACTGCTTTGGCCATTACTGGAGTACTGGATGAAAATAGTCAACATGTTGCAAAAACAAGGTGCTAAAAGTCTAAAAGTACAAATAGCAAAGGATTTGTTCATTTGCGCATTCACAGCATGAGCATAACGTGCACATGAATGAAAACAGACGGAGAAATACACATGGGACACAAGGACACGGAAAGGGCATCTGTTCCACAGTTTTATCTTTTTACTAGCAGTATTTTCTCTGTGCATGTCGTGAATTATGATTGGAAAAACAACTAACCTTATTGTAAAACTCAAAAATTGCCCCACTGGCTCCCACAAGTCTTGTACATGTGACAAATTGCATTCATTTCTTTAATCAAAGACTCACATGTGTCTACTATAAAAAAAAGTCAGGCAATAAGAGATGCTTGTGAAAGTAGAATGTACGTCTGAAGTTTCTGAATTAAGAAGCATAGTTTTAAGATCTGCAGCTATTAAGTAAAAACATAAACATCCATTTGAAGGCTTAATAGGGAGCAGAAGATGCACTGCTTGTGGGGTGTGTGTCTTTTTTGTGTGTTTATGTGTGTGTACAACATCCCCCACAGGCCCTTAAGTGGTGTGTATTTATAGAGCATGTGTCTCTCTCAAGCCCAAAGGCTGGTTATATGAGCCCCTTCTAATGGCTTGGAGCATAAAAAACATCTTCAGCCATGTTCTCACAAAACAGACACAAATACAAGCACACATTCCTGAGTACACATACATGGTACTGGATTAGGCCGTCAAGATTGCAGTTGTCCTGTTTGGTTTTGGATGAAACTCACTGGGTAAAAGTCAGACCCATTCATATGTGTGTAAAGAGCATGGAAACAGGATAGGTCAATGCTTTAAAGAAGGAAATTCAATTTAATCTGCAATTCTGTTTTTCGTGTTCAGGTCTCATCTTTTCAGTAAGTGGTGAAACTTGAGTGGTTTTAGATAGAAGGGAGTCTGGAAACTGCATCTCTACTGGGAAAGTGTTCAAACCCTAAATGTTTCACATTTACAATCACCACCTTTAATGTATTTGATCAGGATCAGCTTCCTGCTGGAAGGTGAAGCTTGGCTCCACTTTCAAGTCCTTAAGAGCCTCAAATTGGTTTTCTTCCAAGGCAATTCTGTATTTTGCTAAAAAAATAAATAAATAAATCACATTATCTCTGACTAGTTCCCCTGTCCCTGTTGAAGAAAAGCATCCCCACTGCACAACACAATGGAAAACTTATAACTGTCTTGTAAACAGAGACTGCCATAGAAGATATGGATTTTTACAGGTCCTTTGTCAGTTTAGATAAATGGATGTTTTATGGGGTTTAAAGTTGTGCCCTATTTTGTTTGGTATATTGTTTCTATCAAGGATGAGGACTCAAGTTTGGAACTCATAGTCCAGATTCCTAAGTTATATATTTCTGACTTGAAAATTGACTTAGACCAGCATTCCAGAATCTACTCAGACTCGTAATTTCAGACTTGTGAACAATCTTTTTTTTTTACTAACTTGACTGTCTGATCTCCTCTTCACTGTTCCCTCTTCTCTGTCTCACCCTCACATAGCAGAGGCAAAAAGCAGCAGAGGGATGACAAGACAGTCAAGTAGCGCTGACGTATGACTATGTGACACGTGCGCGCGTATACAACCATCCCACAGTAATGAGGGCGCCAATGAGAGCACCTGTTTCTGACCTACTGTTCCTAAAAACTTTTGCCAACAAAAACGTCAACAAGAAGCAAAAAAAATAGTAGCATCTGTAGAGAAAAATACATAGAGAGGATGATGGATCCACCACATTTAAGTAATCTAAAACAAATTGGTTATTGGTTTAACCTGTTTTCTTGACTATTTTGCATGCACTTACACAGTGTGGGTCAAAATGACCCGCAACATTATAATTATAAATTTTTTTCAACATGATATAAGGGTTAATTTTGTCCGCCACCAAAAAACCCTCCTGGAAAGGTTGGTAACTGTGTAATAGAAAAGTTTAACGTTAACATCATTGTTACAAACAAACTTAGAACTATTGTAGTGCAGATTTTAGTTTATTAAATATATCAAACTAAAGTAAAATCAGCTTTTTTTGACTGGAATTTTTTTTTAAAGAGGCTTTCGTTTAATGTTTTGGCTATTCTCTGTGGTCATAGAGAACAAAAATAAGCTTTAAAATGCAGTCGTTTTTAAGCTATTCATATTCATTTGTTGACCCGCTGGAATTTTTGTACACTTTTAAAAAAAATTACATTGGAGATACTTAAAAATCACATAGGAGAAGACTAGGTACTAATTTAAATAAATATCCACATTCATATACAGGTTTTCTGACTTCAGTAAAGCACAGAAAATATCAGTTAAATATTTTAAGGAATTTGTTGTTGTTGTTTTTTAACAAGATGCAAAATGTATCTGGAAAAAAAAATCTGGAAAAAAAAAGTTGAGTGTGCTTTTTTCAATTGTAGCTTTCATTTAATAGTTTCAGATAACGATCATCTAATAGATAAAGAAACCATTTAGCAAGTGTCAAGACTTTAAAGGGATTTGTATTTTGACTGCTGTTTTACCCAAAAATCCAGGGCTTTACTCAAGAGTGCAGACATGACCAGGACTTGCAAAAAATGCCTTGTTAACATCTCTGGTTTCTATCTCCATAACTTTACGCCCAACCTGTTTGCTTTAATCTTAACTCGTGTTTGTGATGCGATTTGCTCCCAAACTGTTCACCAGAACCAACTGACAAAGCTTTCCTGGAACAGCTGGATTTTGGTAATGTATAAATACACACAGGCTGACTTTTTTATTAATTAAGTGACCTCTGAAGGAATTGGTTGAATAAGATTTTACTTGGGGCATCTGGTCACATTCACAATATTTTATTTCTACAAAAATTCTACTTCCCAGCTGCGTGGTGCTTTGGGTTACTTTTCCTATTACAGTCTTCAAAGACAGGTCTTTTCTCTTGGTTTCTCTTGTCCTTTAGCTGAACTGGGGTTACTTACAGTAAGTAAAAAAAAAAATAGAAGGACCATATGGCTTTGTTTGGGGTTTGCTCACCACCAGTCACCCAGTGCCTGTGCATGTGTGAATGTGCACGTTTGATTGCATACTGGCTAGGCAGCACAGGAACAGCAGCAATTTAACTGATGCTTTCACCATATGGTTTGACTGATAGCATTAGAGAACCTGCACTGAACCTGAAAAAGAGGCAGGGGAGAGAAAGACGGGGGTATTTTGGACCAGAGCTGGAGGACAGGATTTGCAATGCGGCCCCATTATGGAACGCTGGTATGCAAATCGCTAAACACACATACAAACAATGTGTGCCTGCAAGCCTTCATGTCAACAAACATACTTTATAAGCTACATAATGTCCACAGAATAGAGTGGGCATGCACTTTAAGAGTCCTGATCATTACATGGCAAGAGGCGCACACGGAGAAAGACATGAACGATAGGTATAAGCATGCATGTGTATGTATGTGCACATATGGTTACACAGGTATACTGCAGCCTTATCCGGTATCCTTGTTTCAGCAATCTAGGTGATTTATGCCTTGAATACTGCAGTGTTTTGGGTGGCATCTCGGGGATTTCACTGCCATATGTCCCAATTTCACTCCTCCTCCCTATACACACACCCACACACACACACACACACACACTTTATGCAAAATACACACCTATATCCATACACAAAATCACACATATACATGGGTATGCAAACCTAAACATTCATACGCCAAAGCTTAAAAGGCAAGGTCAAAAGAAGAGTGTGTCCAGAAATAAGATATTGAAGTTAATTGATTAAGGACCATAATGTAGGCGGTCTGAATTTTCTGCTCCAATTAGGATATTTTCAGCCTCTTGTATTCGACAACAGACAAATGGGAAAAAGAGGCACTAAAGAGTTGAGTGCATATAAATGAGGACTCATCATTACAGAGAGTTTGTTGTATGAAAAAGCTTATTGTTCCCTCAAATCTATTTTCTACATGGATACACTAAATGTTGGAGACAACACAGGAAGTGTTCACTTCAGAAAGTGACTATGCCGTCCGAGGAGTTTGATTCTCAAAAAACACAAATGGATGAAGAATGTCAATGCATTAAATGTTTCTTTCAAACTTCAGTTAAGGGGCTTTAAGCTGATAGATCATTTGTGAGATATATATAAATATAAATATATATATATATATGTATGTGAAGGGCCTATTATTTCAGTGCCTGTTATAAATATATTATAACAGGCACTGAAAATAATAGGCCCTTCACATCTGTGGTATTATTTAAGCTGTAACTGAGACTCATGAGACACAGTTATTAAAGTGGTCACCTGTCACTAAAGTATATTAAAATATCAACAAATACAACTTATATAATTTATCTGTGTAAAGGCAACCAAAAAAGGACTCAATCTCATACAGTAAAAGGGTTTTGTGTGTCAAAGATGAATTAGCCCCCAACTGGTGATTAATCTTGTTCTCTAAACTATGAGACATAACCTGATGGCAAAAGTCCTTGAGAGAAAGGTAGAAAATAAGAGAAATCTGACTTTCAACTCAATTACTAAAAGCCTAAGAAAGATATTCATTTTGAATTCTGGGAGCTGTTGTCTTCTCTATTTTGTATTTCTCCCTCTATTTTCCTCTCTCTTTCAGCTCTTGAACTCAAATGAAAAGAGCTGGCACACTCAGAGTGCAGACTGAGGCTGACAGTAAAGCATTTAGATAAAAGGCGGGTGACTGGGAGGGAAAAAAAGCAGAAAAAAGAGGGAAAACTAGAAGGGATTGAAATCAAAAGGAAAAAACACAAGGAACAGTTAGTGGAAGAAAGAAGAGGAAACTCTCACAATTAGTTCTCATCATCTAGTGTATTGCAATCTTTCGCTCAGTTACTTTCACTCCTCCCTGCTTCTGTCTCTTTCTTCTTCCCCTCTGAAGTCAGAAATCTCCAAGGAAGGCTGCTCAGAGGACTTGAATTATTTACCACTGCCACCCCGGCTGCATCGGTTCGTCATTAATTTACCATATTTGCATGAGCAGTTGGACGGCAAGTTACAACAGCAAGCACGCATGCAGTAAATCTTATTCATGAACATATGTTAGATTATTACAATTCTCTGCAGAGTTACGGGCACTTGAAGTGAACCACTAATGAGCCCCAATCGGACCTATATATCTAAATTATGAATCTACTCATAGTATCTGTTGTTGCTTGAGTTATAATGAATCTGCATAGTTTATTATGACACACCACTACATGAGAAAATATCTCTTTTTCATTTATTTTACATAAATGAGAAAACTTTGATTCAACTTCATCCACCTATTACTGAGCTTGTTCTGTTTCTCATTCAACTATGTAGAAAAAGTATTTTAAATAGATTAAAGATTCATAGAGGCCATGTCCGATTATTATCTGTATGTGTGCAGAAGATGAAGAATTTGAAAATGGCCACAAGATTAGGGAAATGACGAGGTAAATGTGCATTTATAAGTGCTATTTCCACAGCTTCAAAACGTACTTGCTTGAATTACATTGATTTTGCATCACTAGAATAGAGAAGCACTTTTGAATGTATTAAGATGCTCACGTCAGATGCATACATTTATGATGAAAGAACGTATTAAAAACTTGATGGAAAGCTTTTAATAATACAATACTGTAATTAAGCAATAATTTCCAAGCCAGAAGGGTCTTGTGCGAAATGTCAAAAGACTTTAATTTATTAATCGATAACGGAGCGAAGTTCATTGCAGACTGCTAAAAAATCCATGACTTAGCTATGTATTCATGGAGGCAGACTAGGGAGAATGAGGCTGATTCTCTAAGAGATTCTAGAGGAACAGAATTTAAAGACAAGAAATGTCCCATGGACATTTGGCAGGATTGCTCTTTCTTTTTGACTGACACCACATTGAGAGTGTTTTTAGTTTTTTTGGAGGCTCATTAAATAAATTACACAATTATCCTTCAATACCAGTGCTATAGATATACAGTGTATATATATATATATATATATATATATATATATATATATATATATATATATATATATATATATATATAGGTGTCATCAGGTGCAGAATCTCAGTTTATTCACATTTTCCCAAGTCAGCCCCTTGGCCTTCTAACTAAGCAGATAGCCCTGGAGAACAAGGAGTGCATCATAATGTGTTAATGTATATTAATGTAATGTACAGTGTGTTAAACTTTAGAGCAGTTTTAGAGAACCACAAATTAGGAAAAAGACTACAGTAAGCAAAACAATAAAACAAAACGATTAATTGAAACACCTGTGTATAATGGTAGCAAAGGAAGACAGATCAAATCTATTCAAAAAAATTTTCGGATTTATTGTTCATGAAAACAATTAGGGATGCACGATATTGGGATTTTGGCTGATATCCGATATGCCGATATTTTAAAACTCATGTAGCCGATAACCGATATCAATACCGATGTTAAAGCTGGACAAAAATAAGTAGTCATTGAAAATAGCAGTTTTGTTATCCATTTCTGACACTTTGAAAAATAATATACTCAAATATATTTTCAAATGCTGATATCCAATTGATTTTTTAAAACGCGGTATCAATCTATTTTACTTTCAAAATCACGTGAAATTTCATCTTTCTGTTACAAACTCATGATATTTTGCAAATTCTTGTGAGATTTTGTTAGTAAAATAGATCGATGCCGCGTCAATATATCAACATATAAAAGTATGGCAAAATTTTGTGAATTTTCGGGGGATTTCGTAGCATAACGATGACATATAGCCATATTTCATTAGTAAAAGAGATTGATATGGTGTTTTTAAATGGCAATATATCAGCATATGAAGATATTGTGATATTTTAATGTATCAATATTTTTTCCCTCGTCTTTAGAAGTTTTTAAGTCTGTAAAAAAGAAGTTTTTGAGGAAGAAGAAGAAGTAGTATTTTTTTTTTAAGACTTTAGAAACTCAGCAGCTGATCAAATATCGTGTTAAATATCGGTGGGGTGGCCGATGTCCGATATTCAGTTTTAAGGCCGATACCGATAGGGGGCCGATTATATCCTGCATCCCTAAAAACAATGGCTTGCTGAAGTTTTCAGACTTGTATTTAAAAAAAGAAAAGAGAAAACTTATATCCATTCAAATTTGCTACAGGGCCGCGTTCCTGCAGGTTTTAGGGGTTTTAGGGGTTTCCCAGCTTCAGCACAGCTGACACTGATCATTGCAGTTCAGCAAAAGCCTGTTAATCAGCTATATATGAAAACAGGCGGTGCTGAAGAAGGGGAAGCTGTGAAACCCGCAGGACAGCGGCCCTCATGGATTGACTTTGGAAATGCCTAGTCTATAATGTAAAATCATAATAAAACACATTTTAGTTTGGTTATAAAAAATACAGAAAAATGTACTATTATTTCTAGAGCAGTGTACTTTACGCTGGCAATCCTTCCCAGTACAAAAAGAAAAACAAATCTCTGAAAATCAAACTAAACAGTGCTGCATATTTTCCTTAAAGAAATTGTTTTATGTTAGCGCTTTGGCTGTTCTGAAAAAATGTTCAGATCGTTTTATTTACTTCCTCTTAATTTGGTTCCCTCCCTCTCAAAAAATGCATTAAGATACTCAATTTAGATCAAGTACTTCCATATTGATAGTCAGCCTAAAAATGATTATTTATATGTCTCTACACTTGATCTGTTAAAACTATCCACAGTATGCTGTATACCCCTACTGTACCTAGAGTCAGCGACAGTGGCATATAGGCCAATATAAAAGGGAGTTTGTTGTATTTTTAAAAGACCTAGAATTTAAAGGTGAGACATACTCGCCTAAGTGTAATCCAGTGTAAGAAAACAGACCACCTAATTTTTACATGTGTTGTGTTTCTATCAACTGCCTCTGAGTGCTTCTGAATGTTGTGTTAACACTGTTTGTTCTCTCCTTTTATCTGTCTGGTCTCATGATAGTTCTCTTTCATTTGCCATTGCTAATTAATTCATTGTATCACTGTCTAAAGTAGACATAATAAATTGCCAGAGAGAATTTTCTGAAATCCAACCCACTCAACTGCCTAAGGCTTTCCAAGACAGCAGTCAATACAGCTGAGAGTGTCACAGAGGTGAAAATTTCCATTTATACCAGAAAATAGCTGCTTTAACTGATGATATAATGCCAAAAGCATTAATGTGGGCAGTATATTAGTAAAAGCAGGATATAATGTAGAGATTAAAACAAATGGAATAAAAAAATAAGTAAATCCATGTTGTCACATGAATATGATGAACAGTAGGCTGTGCTTCATGAGCTGTTTCTGCCTGCTGACTTATTATGTGTGTGTAAGTGTGGGCATAGATATCACAGCAGCAGGCGAAGAGGTGTTGATCACTTATTTGGTGTTTTGACAGTGATAAAGGACATTTGTTACCCTTGGCAATACTGAAAAAACACATATACTTGCATGCATCACTTTGGCAGTCAAAGCCTTTTTTTAAACACATTTATGAATCCAAAGGCATATGTATTCACCCATATCTCAAAATGTTTCGTCATTTTACAATAAACAGCTGAAGTATGGACCAATAACCCAACAGTAGGTTTCCAGCTGATTTAGAGTGTCTAAACTACAAGGCTCTTTCATTTTTAAATTAGCCCAATCTGAAAACATCTTTTGTTCAACAGATCTATCGACATATATAAAGACATCTCAGCATGTTGTAGCAGGCAGAGATATTATATCCTCGGGCCAAAAAGCAATTAAACACATTCTCGCAGATTACAATTCCAGCAGAGGAGATAAAAACGGATGGGAACAAGTAAAGCTTTATAGTACCAACACACGGGGATGAAAATAAGGTAGCTTGGTTTAAATATTGGATGTTGCAATAGCAAAGAAAAAGATATCTGAAAGCATGCAATTTTTCTAAGCTGAGGACACGTTATGCAGTTAATAGCCATATTGTATCCACCATAGTATGTCATTGGTTTATAAATAAAAACCGATCTTGATCGGAGTAAAGTGAGATGTCTGCATTTCTTCAGCTGGATGAAATCAAATTACTCTGAAAGGATTAGCTAGCCATTCTTATATCTGAGATGGACTTATATACAAAAGCAGCAGCAAGCCAAATGCAGAACCTCCTCTCTTTTTTCTTTGTATCATTGGTGGTTGACAAACAACAGATTGCTACAATACCTTCAACCATTGGTGTGTTTAATTACCTTTTAAGCTGTTGTTTTAGTTAGAGTTTTTGAGGGAGGTTGCTGCTTCTTTAGTCTATTCTTGCATTCATTGATTTGATACAATCCATGATCCATCACCATTTATAGTCTTACTAACTAAGTCTTACTAACAAGAAATTGAGATTGGTGTTCTCCATTCTAGCAGCATTTATTAATCCTTATGAGGATGACATCTACAGTCTTGCCAATGTTTCTGCCAGTTCTGGTTTAGACAAGGTTTTCCCAACTAACTTAAAGGCTGCAAAAAGCTGGGAAGGTCTGCACATACATTTAATCAAAACAATTTACAGTCAATTTAAGATTGAACGTAAAATCACACCAGCTTATTTGTGTGTATTTTAAGCTATGTTTTTAGAATAGGTAATTACTATAACTGTCAGCATGTACAGTAGCGTTTACATTAAACTAAGGTGAATGAATGAATGATAATCAAGTCAGTTATTTATATCTACCCTTAGCTAAGGTCAATCCTAGACAAAAAAGAACTGCAAGTTATGAAAAACCATACACTAGGTCTACATAGCAGAAGTGCTCCAGGTGTCATGATCTTGGCTCAGATGAATGGCTTAATTATGCATTTTATCAGTCCTAATCTGCCTGGTTTCTCATTACCACTCAGTGGCAGATTATTCTCAAGCCCGTGATGAGAGTTTTTCTACCGTTACTAATAGTTTTCTGATCCTGATCTGTTTCTGTATTTGGACCTTTGAGCCCACCTGCCCCTGTTCTGATCTGTTTGACTGACCTGTCTTCGGATTCTGTCGGATTCTATTGTGGACTGAACCTGGATCTTCCTCTTGACTTTTCATCTGTATTCCTGCCTTCCTTCATCTGTTTGGATCTGATCTCTTTTCAGTTCTGTGTCCTTCAAGGCTTGGGCATCTGGAACTCTACTGCTGCATCTTGACTGCTGATCGACTGGTATCTACCTAGTTGTCTGGACACGATCGGTACTCTTATCCACTGTTACCTGCCTCAGACACCCTAGCCGCCGCAACGCTGATCTATCGTTGCTTAAATAAATGCTTTTAAAGTTATCCCACTGTCTGTCTTGCCTCAATAATTGGTCCCTTGGTTCTGAGTAACTGCACTAGGCCTCTATTAGGAGACAATCATCTCCTCATATGGGACCAGATCCTTAGATCTGAAGACATAAATATGATGCACAGAGAGAGATTATTTAACAGTATTTAGCAAAGTAGTATTTAACATAAGATTAAAAGAAAACATACTTTTTCTTTCTTCCCTTCAAATGCTGTTAGGATGGGCACCAAGTTTATGTTTTTGCTAAAGGTCTGGCCCATAGACATTAACTTGTAGTAATGTATGGTCTGGACCAGAACCAGCTGTTAGTTTTCTTCCCTTTATGGTCTTGAGGACGTCCTTTGTGTGGAATGCAGCTTTTCTGAATTTGCAATTATTTTTGCTACTTGCAGCATTTTTCCCCTGCATGTATTTTGTGTTTTTGTGTGTTAAAATTATTTATGAATCTGCAGCGGGTTAAGCATTTGCAAAATGTTTGCACTTTGCTACCCTATTTTCTGTGATTGCAGCATTTCTCATTTGCTAAATTTCATGTTTTTTATGTGTTAGACTAACTTTATGGAGGACCAGCTCTACCATATTTAAAGATAAATACATAAATAAATAAATTCTCAATAAATAAATAAGCATACAATTAATTGCCACCAAAATACAATAAACAAATAAATGTAGGTAGAAAATAAATTATAGAGTGAGAGATAAATGTATATATCTATTTTAATTGGCTTCTTTATTTATTAGCCTTTGTAATAATTACATTATTTATTTATTGTCTGTTATAATCTTCAACTGTATTTATTAATTACTTATTTTTTTAAGTATTTATTTATGTGCATGTTATAATATTTTTCCCTTTTATTCTTCCTTTGTATTTTTTTATACCCCATTTATTTCTTCAATGCTATTTATTTCTGCCTGTCGTTTTTACATTTCTGTATGAATTTCTGCCTCATTATGCAGCTGAGGAAGGGCTGTATCTTAGAGGGTCAACTTCTGCTCATTGGTTGGTTAGCATCTTACTACATCTACAGGAGGAGAGGAGAGTCTGAAGTCGAGTCTGAAGTTGAGTCTGAAGTTGAGTCTGAAGTCTCTGGTCGTTTCTCAATCACAAGAACGCGAGTACAGTCACATGTCCTCGCCAAGTAAGTTCTTGAGAAGAACACAGGAAAGTATGGACTTGGGGAGAATGGGAGCACGCAGCATAAATATGGGTCAATTGGAACAGAAGCGTACTCATGAGGTCACCACACACTCGTCTAGTCACCTCCTGTTATTAATAGTCTCTGGATAATAATAGATTCTGACTTTTTCATTTAGTGGGGGAATAATGATCAGATAAACACAAGTCAAATTAACATTTTGCCAAATAAAACCAAAAAATCTCTATCATAGCCAGATGTCCTTCACACACGGTTAGTATTAGACCTGGCTGCCATACCCTTGAAGATCCGCTGGTTGCCGCAGTCCTCTAAATTTTGGAATTTTTTTTTAAATTACGCATCAAATCGTTAGATGGGTACTTTTATTGAACTTTTATTGAACAACAGCAACAGAAAAGAGAACTTTTAACCTAATACTCTGAGCTCTGTGAGTTAAGAAGTTGGGCCGCTTCCTCCAGATTCTGAAAAACTGCATTGTCGACATCTGTGTCCATGTGTGCCGCTAACTGAAACACACAATAAAGTCCATCATTCTATCATTCAAAGTCAGTAATAACGTTAGCATAGTTTTCAAAAAGAGTTTCACAAAGTTGCTAAACGCCTCAGCTCACTGATAACTTGAACATAGGTAGCAATCTTTGTTGTGACTGTGGCCGGTGGCATGTAGACATACTTGGCGAGAATGTGCTTGCGTTCTTGTGAATTGAGAAACAGCCAGAGACTTCAAGCTCAACTTCAGCCTCTTCTCTCCTCCTGTAGATTCAACCATTACAGTAAAATGCTAACCAACCAATGGGCAGAAGTTGACCCTCTAAGACACACCCCTCCTCATTTGCATAATGAGGCAGAAATCCATACAGATATGTAAAAACAACAGGCAGAAATAAATAGGATTGAATAAATTTGTCATGATGGGTTTACTGAGAGGCCCAAGATGCAGAACACAACGGACTCAGAGGAAAGGTTAACAAGTTTATTGTTGCACAAGCACGTAGTAAATGTACAGTTTTGCTGTTTCAGGCCTGGGGACTGGTTCACTGGAGTCTGTGAGGGAGACAGTTCTGTTAGCATTGGCTTGGTTGGAATTGATCTTGAGAGTTTCTGGTCTGTACCTTGAGAAGCGTAGATGAGACTTTGGGAGAGGAACTGTTGGGTCCGGAGATGGTTTGGTTCAGCAGAGTCCGATAACCGTTTCAGCGTCTTACTTCTCGTGAGGGTGTTGACCTTGGTTTGAGTTCCCAGCTCTAAATCCTGAGCTGCTTGGAAATCCAGAAGAGAGTCTTCAGGTTTGGCTCAGAGGGCAGGCTCTGCAGGTTAAGCTCTTCCAGAGCTTCACAGGAGAAAAACAGGTAACCTGGAAGCAGAGACAAAAAGGTTAGAATCCAGACTGGACTCAGAGATAGTAAAGTTCACAGGAGGTTCTAGGCTTAGGTGCTAACCAAACTGATTAAACACTGCGGCATCGAGGCAAGGTCTGAAGACAGCTTAAGTACTGTGGTCCTCCTGATGAGATGATCAGTCACAGGTGTGCAGGCAGCTCAGCTCAGGAGGATCCACGGCGGACTCTGCTGGAGGAAGGTGGAACTTCTCCAGCTCCCAACAAAATTAAAGAAAGGGGAAGTGGCGGCCTAGTGGTTAGGGCATAGGACTTTGAATCCTGAGATTGGGAGTTCGATCCACTTCCCCAGACTCCCACCCTGGGTCCCTGTGCAAGACCCTTAACCCCACACTGCTCCCTGGGCTCCAATGGCAGCCCACTGCTCCCCAAGGGGATTAGTTAAATGCAGAGATAAATTTCTCCAATGTGAGATTAATAATGTTCAATTTATTTATTTAAAACAGATGCAAATATTATAACATGCATATAAATAAATACTTAAAAAATAAGTAATTAATCAATAAAGTTGAAAATTATAAAAGACAATATATAAATAAGGTAATTATTGTAAAGGCGAATAAATAAAGAAGCTAATTAAAAGAGATATATAAATGTATGTCTCACTGTATATAGTTAGATATAACTATATAGTATGTTATAGTTGGATGTGTGTATATATCATGTAAAACTGTAACTGGAGCGTGTAACAAAAGTAATTTCCCTCTGGGATTATTAAAGTATTTCTGATTCTGATTCTGACTGTATAATTTAATTTCTACCTACTTTTGGGGGTATTTAATTGTATGCTTATTTATCTATTGAGCATTTATTTATTCATGTATTTATTTTTAAATATGGTAGAGCTGGTCCTCCATATAACTTTTGGTATATGCTGTGAATTTATGTATTTGCACCCTTTGGTCACTGTATTAATTGTTTTGAAACTGCAACGCTGTGTTCGGCAAATTGATAATGTTTAATATGATCACGTTTAATGCTCTATAAAAGGAAATGGAACTTTGCTGCAACGCCAAGGTCTGTTTTTATCAGAACACTTGAGTAAGGCAAAGATAATTTGAACGGTAGTAAAGACATGTACACTTTATTTCAAAAATAAGAAAAGAAAGGTGAATTTTACTTGGATTATCCACCATCATTTTTTTCTATCTATTCTGTGAATCGAAGAGGATTTTTCTTCTTCCTTTAACTTTGATTTGTTTGCTAATAAGGCTGTTGCTTGATAGCACACAATGTTGTGGAATATTTACTCTTAAAACGGTAAAACATTATATTAAATTTGACTTTTGTTTAGACTTTCTGTATTTTGCCTGCCTTTTTTTTATTTCGTGACAGTATTACAGTTAATATTGTCCCTTATTCCCCTACCCTGCTAATTCTGATCCGAGATTAACCTTTATCCGATTGGATCTCTCTTGCTCCCAAGGGCAGGGTCTGGAAGTAGGCTTATGCTCTGATTGGATCGTTAGCCCCTGAGGGAAGGGTATAAGCGAGGTCAAAAAAGACTGTATTTTAGCTGGGCCACACAGGGGCCTTGCCTTCATGTACACAGTCCCACAGGCAGCAAACACATCAAATCCTTACAGAGATGATAGTGAAGTATGATGACCCCACAGAGGATACAGCAGACACATAAGAATCCTGTATTCCGAATAAGAGTAACTACCCAGAGTTCCTTAAGTTCAATCAGATCTTTGCTGGGTCTTAAGCTCTCTTGAGGAGCATTTGGCATGATTAGGGCCTGGCTCGGAAAGATTGGGTTTACGTAAGAGTCTGCAACCTTAAAGGCTTTCATTTTAGTGAAAAATAGAAATATAAGAAAATAAATGTATGGCCACTCTAAAACTAGACAGATCTGACATAAAATTACACAGACTTAAACCCTTCCCTGTTCTATATTGTTTTTATTTATCTATTTATTTTTATCTTATGGCCTCTCAAAGTATGACCAACGGTGTTGATTGACAGCATGCAATAAGCATCCTAGTCACACTTCAGTCAACAAAATTCCAGGCTTGTTTTTAACTGTCCTCATGTTTGAACACCTGAATGTTATTAAAGAGTAATTTTGTTATGTTTGGAAGGCCCTTTATGGTTGGCAGTTCCTAACACAAAATGCTTATTCTAGACAGGAGCAGTGACAGCAAAAAAAAAAAAAAAAAATATATATATATATATATATATATATATATATATATATATATATATATATATATATATATATTTTCCAGCTTCAAATTAGTTTTCAAAATTGTAGATTTTTATGTATGTATATGTCTAAAATATTTCTAAGGAAGTTAGGAGAAAATATTTTAGTAAAGTATCTTTAAAACCAAACAAACCCGCACCACAGAGGATGTTAAACCAGAGTATATTGAGCCCCTTCTTCCTCTCAGGGTTGGCATACACTGTACGAGTATTTGCCTTTTTCAGGCAGGTTCTCCAGTCATACAATAATTTTTTGGATCAGGCTGAAACTCAGCGTGATCGTGCGTCCTGCGTTGTGTAGTACACAGGGCATAACCAGGGGAGATTAGCCTTTCTCAGTTACCTCCCGATCAGGAATTGTAAGGTTGGTGAGAAATGGAATTTTTCTTCTTCTACTGTCTACGTTTGGCTTCCAGATTGACGAGTCCAACGGCGCTGAGTTCAATGTGTGGTTTCTGGACGTATAGTGTGAGCAGGTATATCGCATCAGCTATACAGTGTAAATAATAATAAAAAAATTAACTTTATTCATCTCACATTTGAGAAAATAACCCTGCATTCAACCCATCCCCTTTGGGAGCAGTGGGCTGCCATCGCTGGGCGCCCGGGGAGCAGTTTAGGGTTAAGGGTCTTGCTCAGGGACCCAGAGTTGCAGTCTGGGAGTGGAGCTTGAACTCAGAACCTCAGGATTCCAAGCTATATGCCCTAATTACTAGGCTTGCACTCCCCTACAAGAAAAACATACATCGTGAGCTATAGATTTTTAAACCCTGCGGTTACGTCGAACATTTTGAGCTGTAGCTGAGTACAAAGATTGAAAACATTGTACATTTATGCCCAGCCTAAAATAATTAAATAATTCAATAATTCAAAGAATAATTCAAGCTTTATTGCTCTTCAGTGACATGCCTGTCAACATCTGTCACTACACTGCAAAAACGATCTAGAAATAAGTAAAAATTTCCTTAATTAAGTGTATTCACCCTGAATTTGAGTAGGTAAATGAGAAAGTTTGCCAATGGAATGAGTAATTTTACTTTTAAAATAAGATAAATAGATAATATGCACTTGAAATCAGACAATGCAATTGTGTTTTCTTATTTTAAGTGTGAATTGTCTTGTTCCATTGGCAGAATGTCTCTTTTACCTCCTTAATTCAAGAACAAATGCACTTATTTTAAGAAAAAAAATGACTTATCTAGATTTAGATTTTTTGCAGTGTATATGTAATCTCTGCTAAGGCTGGAGTAATTTTTCAAACGACATTAGCTCTAATGTAGCTAATGTAGCTAATTCTACACATGGAGTTAAAGAGGCAGTTTAAAAAGTAAGATAAGAGCGAAAGTTAAAATGTTCTCCTTTATTTGGCATTAGGAATGAAATTAATTTATGCTGCTGGGTCAGTGGCTTAGCTATATGTTGATATCTGTGTTGTGTCATCTTTATTAATTTCTGGTTGATCCTTTTTTTTTTTTTTTTATCCCAACTTCTAATCACTTCTGTAAACTCTGTATGGTGAGTAATTAGACTATTTAAAGGCTTCTCTGCTACATTTCCTTCAAAAGTATTCCCTACAATGTCATGATTATAATTTTTTTTATTACAAGGGGTGAAGAACAACAGAAATTGATTTGTTTACAGATCTGGTGCAGGTCAATTTTTTAAGTGATTAAAAGACAGCAGGTAAGTTATTTCAATGTATTAAGAGAACCCTGAAATACCTAACCTGATTTTTTTTGTGAGTTTTCTGACGGTAAAGTTGTGCGTTATATTGATGATTAGGATGGTTTCTACATGTGACCTGTAAACTGTGATGAAACATGTCTGACCCTATTTAGAAGGACAGATAGGTGCCCATCTGTGTCTACAAATATTTAAAACCCTCCGCCTGTTGAACCAGCTCTTGCTTAATAGTAAAATGTTTAAAAAGCTAAGATGTAATTGCTGCTGTTTCTGCCCCACCGCATAACTCCATAATCTTTGCGACTTCGAGCTCTAGTGATTTCTCATCAAGAGTCAAGACCACAGTTGATGCTGGGTAAGAGCCTCCAGGCTGTCCAGGTCGAATGTTTGGACCATGTCAACAGCATATTTAAAAAAAGACTAATCTCCTGTTATTACAGACAGTGGGGGGTAAAAGACAATGTGGGAGTTTTATATCTAAAACCAGTGTACTGGATCAAAACTAAATTAAAAACATCTGCTGTGTTCTATCCTTTAAAAATCTCTTTAGAAGAAATATTTAAAAAAAGAAACAACTTATTTCACTCCTATCTCTCACATACAGTCCTGAGCCTTCTGTTAACACCAACAATATTCCTTTTTAGTATTTTTGCAGGCTTTGCAAACATACATTTTAAATGTCTGGAAATGTTATAATGTAAATTGCAACCTAAGGCTGGGCTGCTAAATCTGTTAAACATTTACTGTTTTCAATAAAAGTATGCTTCGGGACCATGGAGGATTGGTGTGGAGGCAAACTGACTGTGGTCTTTCAGGTATTGCTGAAAAATTCCAAAACATTATTGAAACACTACTTTTAAAGCACCACTTTAAAAGAGAATCTCTTAGACTTAGATTTGAATTGAATTTAGTATATCAAATCTTAAATCCAAAGTAAAGCATAAAATATTGGCATTATACTGCTGGGATCTCTTTTTTTTTTTCTTTCATTTTTGTGATACTCGCAATATGTTGGCCAAACAATTCAAATAACAAATAGTAAAAGCTAGGTTTGTAATTAACTACGACAATTTACTCAGCTAAAATATGACAAATTTTAATTGTATATTTTAGCAAATTTTATAGTATTTATAGTGTAATTCAGTGGGCTCTACAGTGTTTCTTGGTTGTGATTCTGACCAGGGTTAGGTTAGGGTTTGGGTCTTAAGGTCTCTCTGGATGGAATTTGCATGTTCTCCCCGTGCATGCTTGGGTTCTCGGATTTCCTCCATTTCAAAAACATGACTGTTAAGTTGATAGACTTTTCACAACAGTCCTTAGGTGTGACAGTGTGTAAGTAGTTGTGTGTCACTGTGTTGCCCTGCAACAGACTGTCAACCTATCCAAGCTGTACACTGCCTCTCGCCTCTATACTAACAGAGATATGCAGTGAACCCACCCCCACCCTGAAGGAATAAGCAGAAGATGAGAGTTTGATATTATATATCTAAAGTAGTTTGATAGTTTCTATAAAAGTTTATTAATATGTGTAAGACAGTTTGATAGTAAATGTATAGAAATTTGATAGTATAGTATGTAACAGTTTAACAGTATATGTAAGACAGTTTGAGAGTATGTGTGAAAATTTCGTGGTACAGTCATGTTAGTGTGAAAGAGGGGTGGAGGTTTGACAGAACCCAAATGCAGACACTGAAGCTTAAGGGGGTTACTTGAAGATTTACTAACAAAAGGGTAACAGAAGCAAAAATTCAAAAACATTGATCCTCAGAATCCACAAAAATACAGAACAAGCAGGAAAACTCACAAGAAAGGGAGGAAATGACGACAAACCAGCCACAGTGACTGAGCAGAGGTGCGTATATGGGAGAGAGAAACAAAGACCAGGCTAATCAGCAGATTGGGAGCAGGTGTGAACACTGGAGTCTAGAAGGGAGCTAAGGAAAAGGAGACCAACAAAAGATGGCAACAGAGAAACAAGAAATACCTAAGAGCAAAACTACATTCAGAAAACACCACAAAAAAAGGAATTAAACCAATAAAAATAGAAAACAAAGAAACACATGGATCAAAGTGAAACTGAAAACTCAAAAAGAAAACTAAAACAGGTCCAAAACCGTAACAGAGAGTTTAATGATGTTGTTTTGTAGAGGGTTTGGTTGTCTTTATGCAAGTGAATAGTTGTGATTCTGTAATAGTTTATGTAGACATTTGACAGAAATGTAACATTTAATCTCATGGGGCCTCTCATAGAAATACCAAGAACATATATTTACTGATGTTTTGTAAATAGCTGCCTCTCTGAATTAATTTTAGTTAGTTTAGTTAGTTTAAAAATGCTTCCATGCTTAGAGAAGCAACTCATCCGTTTGTGTATTTTTTGTCTAGAGCAGGCAGTAAGGAACTCCACAAGAATCTAATCAAATTGGAACATTTAATTCAATACATTCCTTAATCAACACTTTTTTCATTCTCTCTCATATTAATAACTATCTTTGATAATAACTTATGTCTACAGAAGATAAGTGATGTGATTTTAGATGCAACACTGTTATAATACTTACAATCGAATACAAGTTTTGGTATTTTTTTTTCCTGTCATAGCAAGAAATTGGTCGAACTGAAAAGATAAAGCACCTTTTTATTTCCAAATAAAACATTGCAGCATGGGTGAGTTAGATCGAGCTAACACACAAGCAAAGCAGGGTGGAAATACAGTTTAGCAAGTTTTTTAATGTTTACGTTTAGATGCTTGTTAGAAAAAAAAATCATAATACGAAAAAGAGATTTTTGAAAAATTGTCAGGCTGTAACATCTTAGATTGCTTTGGGGAGCAAAAACATAACTTTTCTGCTCCAGTTTTAGAAATGTAAGAGGAAGTACGCTTATTATCCCGGGGCAAAAAATGTTTCCAGCAGAGATCTATCCTCCACGCCTGTGGGAGCTCCCATGAGCGTAATCCAAGGTTCTGGTTTAGATCTTTGTATTGGGGTTTACTATATCCTTGTCCATATTTTATGGCTTTTTTCTTTGTCAAGAAAACAAAGGCTGCTGCGATTAGAATGAGATATTTCCAGACAGTGTAGTTTGATGCAGATTTATGTTACCATCCACATATTACGGAGCCTTCCTGTATTAGTGGGTGTGACCAAAGGCTCTTACTGTTTGAGAACAGAGTATTTTTTGTATTTTCCAACCTTCTATAAGCTTTGAAAACCACAACCTAAGCTAGTGGTGATATATTCATCTTTCATTCTGTCAAGTTTGTTAGTTTTTCTGGCTCTAAAATATGATCTATGCCCTTTATTATTACACCATAATGTAGTAAGACAAAAGCTCTCACTGATGACTAAGAAAAATAGTCCTACAGTTTGTAGCCTTCATTGTAACACTGCTGGTGCACAACAAATATTTAGTCTTTCTCTAAGATGATCGAGCTGCAAGTTGATTTTTGTTTGCTCTTTTTCTTATTAGCATCAGTGTTGTTTTAAAACTCTATCTCTTTACTCTTTCCTTAACTTGGAATACTAACTGAGAAGAATAAAGTGTTTAAATCCAAAAGTAGTTTAATATAAGCTGCCTGAAGTGGTACAATGATTTCAGAAACTAGATTGGTATTAAAGCTAAAATCTATTCTGTCCACAGCCTAATAAAAAATCCTGAAATAATCAGTGCAACATCTTACCTATGCTGTCCCTCCAGGGAGTTCTGGGTCTTTCTTTGGTGTCCTCCCAGTGGGATGCAGCCAGTAAGAATTTAGAAAGAAAAGCTCTGAGCCACCTCAACTCACTTTTTTTAATGCTGCAGAGCAAAGCTTGTCACCAATTCTCCAAGGCTGAACTACGCATTGTTTAGAGGGAAGCTAGCACCATCTGCTTGTATCCAGGAGCTTCTCCCTTTGGTCATGATTCATATTTCATGAAGTAGGCATGTAGATGTTCAAGTAAATTTAGAACTTTCAAATCTTTCTGCACCCATTCCCCCCTTTCAGGCCCTCTCCTACATAAACATCCAAAAATTAAATGGTGCTCCAACTTAAATGAATTGCTTCAAGTGATAACAAGTAACTGAATTAGGTTGATCCAGAAGCTGAAAACATGAATAAATTAAGTTGAGCAAACTTAATTCAATTCAGAATCAGAATGACTTTATTAATCCACTGTAGGAAATTCTTTTCTTGCAGTGCAACCGTTTACAGAAGAGAGAGAAAAAGACTGTAAGTATGATATAAATTATATTATCATATATAAATAGACAATAAAAATAAAATAAGATAAGGATAAGAATAAAATAAAATATGATAAAGATAAGAATAAAATAAGGATCACAGTAAATACAATCAACAGTATTTACAACTTACAATGCAGTGAAGTAACTCCATAATCTTAGTGAAGTAATTAATTAAATAAATAATAAGTAATGAAATGATATGACAGTCAGAGATTAATAATACAGTTTGATGGCCACAGGCAGGAATGATTTCCTGTGGCGCTCAGTGGTGCAGCGTAATGAAATGAGTCTCTGACTTGTTACCAATTGAAGTGATTCAATTAAGTTGGAACAGCATTTTCTTTTTAGAATATAACTTTGGTTTAGTCAGATGTAGCTCACAAATGTCACATGAAAGCTATCAACAAAAAGCATTTAACTGTAGCAAAACCTCCTAAATGTTACTCAATAGCTAAAGGCAAAGTAAAACTAAGAGGTCCGCTCAGGTCAATATTTTTGTTCAGGTTTATGAGTTCGTTAATGGTTACCTGAAAACTGTCAGTTTATATCAAATGTATTTATTATTCCTGGGAAGTTTGTCCAAAACTTTATTGGTGTTGGACAAATTTAGACCAGTTGTGTTCTTTCACATTGATTGATTGATTGATTGATTGATTGATTGATTGATTGATTGATTGATTGATTGATTGACTTTATTGATCTAACAGTGCATATATTTACTTGGTACATCAGCTCAAATAGTCAAAAAGAGAAGAAGGTGCCAAAGGAAGAAAAAGGTGCATGGGATACAGTATATACAATATATACAGTGCATCCACATGTCAGCTTTTTTTTTTTTTTTTTTTTTATAGCAGGATTATTATACAGGGTTATTGCACAGGGAATTTACATGGGTATTCATATAGATGGATATTTATATACATAGCTATTGCACTGGGTTTCAAATATATAGAAACAGGTTATTGCAGAGGGTATTAAATAGTAATTGCACATTATATATTGCACAAGTTGTCACATTGTAGAGTCTGGTGGCAGCAGGGATGAATGACCTGCAGTAGCGCTCCTTTTTACAGACAGGATGTAGAAGTCTTTCACTAAAAGGTGTTCAGCTCCTCTAAAGTCTGGTGCAGAGGGTGAAACGTGTTTCAATATATGTTAACATTTTCATGATCCAACAGTATGCAGATGGGCATCTCAGGACGCTCAATAACAACATAATAGTGTCAATAAAGATGGAGTTAAAATATGAATTGTTGCTGCTACAATGATTACAAAGTGTACATGAAAATAGGGCAATAGAGGTGAGTTTTTAAAAACATGATGTGGGAAACTTTCAGCTTAAATGGAAGAAACAGAAACAGTCATAACCAGATTAGTCTAACATGGGGATTAAAAGGTAGAGGCTGTTGCAGGAAGTCCTTTTTTAAAATTAGCTATCTAGTTATAAAACTCAATGTGTTAGAAAAAGTACCTTTAGTTTGAGGAAAAATAAAAAATTTGAAGTTCAGGTTAAAAAAAATCTATCATAATAGAAATTAAATCTTGATATCTAGTTAATCAATGTTAGAAGCTTTGAATAGAGAAATAAATCCTCTGAAATGTTTTTCAGCTGCGAACAAGGACATGTAGTTGTGATTTTTGGGAAAAAACATATTTAAACCACTCAAAACACAGTTACACATAGGTACCACATTAATTTAGGCATAGGACGGCTCATTGAATTATAATTGGTTGTTTTCTGTCATTAAAAATGTCGACAAAGTTCAACTACTAATGCCTCCGAGATAATTAGCAGCACTAACATTTTAGAATCCATGCAGCTCAAGGAGTGGGTTACCAAGAATATGTGAGCATACTCAGAGAGAGGTTGAAATATGGACTGATATGATTGAGGTTAACGATTTTGGTCAACATCGGTTAGTCTTTTATTCCAGTGTGTTTAGATAATTAATGGGGAATCCTTAAAAGAAAATTTCTAGAAGAAAAAGGGGAATTTTTATCAGATCAAAATATTTACCATCACCTAATCGTGGATAGCAGGTGACATAAGTATTAAACATGCCACTATTTTTCATTTTTCTAAGTAAATATATTTCTAGAGGTGCTATTGGCATGAAACTTTCACCAGTTGTTGATAACAATTCTTGCAAGCCATAAATACAAAGAAATCAACCCTAGATATCTGGAAATTAAGTTATGTGTAATAAAGGGAAATGGCACAGGGAAGAAGTATTGAACACGTGAAGAAAGGGGGGTGCAGAACATTATGGAAAGCCAAGACACCAGCCACTATCTTTCAGTGATTGGAAATCCATCCTGCCCCTTGTCATTGCAAATTATGATCACCCTGTTAAGTCCCAAGTGAAGGCCTATAAAAATGTGTGTCTCATATCAGAAAAGATAAAGAGCTTTCTCAAGGCCTTCAAAACCTTATTGTGCCAAATCATAATGATGGCATTAGTTAGAGAAAGATTTCTAAATATGTTGGGGCCTTAATCCAGAAGTGGAAAAAAACATAATTTCATTACAAACTGACCACGATCAGGTGCTCTTCGCCAGATTTCCAAAAAAGGGGTGAAAAGAATGATCAGGAGAGCTGTGCAGGAACCAAAGGCCACTTGTGGAGTGCTTCATAAAGACCTGGAATTAGCAGGTACATTTTGATCAAAGAAAACAAAAAGCAATGCACTCAACTGCCATGGCTTGTCTGCAAGCTGACCATGCAAAACTCCACTGCTAAAGAAAAAGCATGTTGAAGCTCATTTAGACAAGCCTGCAAAATACTGACAGTATATGAGTGCATTGCAGATATGAACAGTTCACTACGTAAGCTGCAGGTGAGGTTCGGAACAGAGTTATTCACTGCGGGAGGAAAGAGGAAACTGATTAACACTAGTAGAGTAAGGGAGATCTGCGCTGAGAGACCAAATTTGAACTCTTTGGATTCAGTAATACATATCATGTTTGGAGATCAAATGGCACTGCAAATTACCCCAAAAGCACCATACCAACAATGAAGTTGGTGGTGGGGGCATCATGGCTTGGAGCTGTTTTTTCAGCAAACGGTACAGGCAAACTTCAAATAATTGAAGGAGTAGGTACTCAGAGATTCACTTCCATACAGAAACCCCACATTCATATCTTCAGGTAACACAGAGTACATGTCACACTTAATAATATTACTTTAGCGATAGTTTGAAGGTGTTGCTTTATTGTATGTCTCGTACCATGTCTTTTGATTGTGCTGTTCTTTTTTCATCTTGTTACAGGTGATGAAGCAGACTTAAAATGTTTTGTCATTGTTTCCTTTCTATCTCTTCTTTCTTTCATCTTTTCTCCTTTTTTCTTCTTTTTTTTCCTTTTTCTTCTTCTGTTTTTCTGCTCTATTTACATTGCAGTGTCCATATAAACTGTAAAACTCCCTGCATAATTATAATAAAGCAATTTATATGCATGAAACAAGTGGAGCAGTATGGCAATTGCCATACTGCTCCACTTGTGAAAGTAAAATCTGTTGGGCTCTTTTTGGCATCAAGACAATTAGTCTTATTGCCACATTGCCAGACAGGACACTAAAAAAAAAAAAAAAATTAAAAATAATTGAAGGAAGGAGCAATGGAAAAATGTACAGAGACATTTTTGATAAAAATCTGCTGCCGTCAACCAGGATAATGAAGATGAAACGTGGATGGACATCTCAGCAAGACATTGACCCCAAACACACAGCCAAGCAACCTCTCAATTGGGTTCGGAGAAAGAAAATAAAGCAGATAGAATGTCCCAGCCAATCACCTGGAAACCAATAGGGAGATGCCAGGATATGAGAAATATGATCTCTCTTTTTAATTTTCATCAGAGCTCTGACTGCATCATTTTGAATCAGCTGAAGGTTTTTAACTACAGTTTGCCAACTTCCTGATTATAAAAAATTGTCCTGCTTTAAAGTAACAATACATAGACTAGTTTTTCAGCATTACCCCTGGACAGGATATTTTTCTAGTTTTTGGAGGTATTCCGGAGATGAAAGAAGAAAAATTCTAGAAAACTTTTTGATATGAGATTTAAAAGACAGGTCTTAATTTATTATCTTAGATCAATTTAATTCCATCCAAGCAAGAATGTTTTACACAGGTGCCACCTATCCATCTGAAATTTTATTAATATACCTTATTTGTCTATATTTCATTAAATATTATTAAGGTGACAATTACTGTTATAAATACACTAATAGAGAATGATATAATCATATGTTACTTGAACTCATCAACTGAAGAAGGGCTACAATTTGATGTGTGGTCTGTATGAACAAATTTTGTTTTGTTAACCCGATGTTTGTTGTGAAATAGCCTAAACAGATGAAATGGAAAACATGCAACACGTCCAACATGTTAAAGGTCCTTGTTAAAGGTCTAAAACAGAAGCAAGCTAAGAGGAAATGTTGCTAAGTAGGTAAAAAATACTGTTGAGCTGGGAAAAGGACAAAGAAATCCCAAAAGAATTTTATACACGGGAAGGGTTTTCTAAGGTTTTTTTCTTACTAAGCATGGCAGAGTTCCACGCAGGTGAGAAAATAGAGACAGTGATTCAATAACTCTTGACTGGACATTGTTTCTTTTTATTTAAAGACGCTGCAAATCTTGTTTTTATAACCAAGCAAGCAACTTTTCAAACTGATCCACCCAGTTTGTTTACTTCCGAACTCTCTGTTCGCCTTCAAATGTCTGCAGTGGATGTGTCAAGTTGCCCTCAGGCTGGCTGCCAGCTTACCTGCAGAAACTGTCTTCTTTTCCACAGAAATAAAAATAAATAGCCATGCTGTCAATGGGAATTCATTGCTTTGCTGTGATGGATATCTCCCTCAGTATGCTCAGGTGACCTTGCTACCTAACCTTCTTTCTGCTACTGTTTAGCATCCCAGGAAAAGAACTGTCCCATGCTTAGCCATGCATGCCAGCAGTATTAATAACACGTAGGGAAAGGGAAGAACCATGTGCACTCTCTGGCATGCAAACGCAGACACAAACAAGTGAAGCCATGCATAACAAATGTGTGATGGCAGGTCTGATTTGTCTTTACTCTGTAGGATTTGAAGAACTGAAAAAAATAAGCAAACTAATAACTGTTTTTTAATAAGATTTGCCAACTCTTTTAACAACTGTACAGCTCAAAAGACAAAAAGAAAAACACTGTGACTAAACATTTCATGGAGAGAAGTGTAAAAGTCCAAGTAATTAAGATATGCCAGAAAAGACTGACACTTGAAACCCTGTATTTGTGAAATAAGTCAGACAAGCAAAAAGAGAACTGAATGAGGCAGAAAAAGAGAAAGACAAGCGTGGAGGGAGCAGGCACGCTATTTGCTAACTCTGAGAAACAAAAGTCCACTTTTCATCCTGATGACAGGTAATCGATGAGGAGAAAGGGAGAAAATATGATAACATGACAGAACACAAAGAGAGCACATGCTGAGGTTGGACATGGAGGTAATAACACACACATGCTCATTCTATTACACACACACAGCTTTTAAAGGTCATCACTAAGTCTGCCTACCCTGAAGACAACTGGCAATCAATAGCAGAGAGAAGACGACGGAACAATAAGCAAGAAGCTGTTATTTTTTTTTTTATATATTATGATTACTTAGTTTGCTTAGAGACAAGAAAACGTGATTGTTGTTTCAGCTGACCTTAAAATGCCATTAACGATCCAAACAACTTTGGTGAACTTTTCAATACACTTCTGCTGAGTATGTGCAGCCAAGAGCATATGTCAAATTGAGATTTTGACAGTCTCTACCATGGCTAAAAAAAAAAAGCAGTTTTGAATAGATTACATCTTCTTTTCTTTATGACATTTCAGCACAGTTTTTTATCGCAAGTCAAGATTTTTTCATTTTAAAGTCTTGCATCCTCCAGACCTTCCAAGGTTTGAGTGGATGTTGGGGTCAGAAGGTTGTTCAAGTGGGGATAATTAAAATCATAAACACCAGACAATAACAAACTTTAAATTTTTTTTACAGTGATATCAAAGTTAGCCTAAAATATTAAAATACACACACAGTGCAAAACAGAATACTTTCTTTGTCATAAATGTGTTGATCATAAACAGTTTAAATTTTGTAGAAAAAAATTTGCAAAATTACAAAACAAATTATTATTATTATTATTAAAGTAAAGCAGCAATCAAATTCATCCTTCCCCAAATACTCAAAGACAAATTACGTTTACAGTCTCAACACCTAGTTCTTAAAACTGAACGAAGATGCATTAATCATCCTATAACTCATTTAGTAAATTTATCTTTTAAACAAAATGTTGCTCCGTCAGCATGGAAACTAATAGTAATCACACCAATTTATAAGTCTTGCAATAAAACCGATATGGCCAATTATCAGCCCATTAGTATCCTCCAAACAATTTTCAAGATTGCTGAAAACTGGGTACCAAAGACACTAAATGCATGTTTAAACTGCAAACATCAGTACATCCATTGCAATTTTGATTTCGCAACTGTCATGCTACAGAGACTGCAAATTGTATATTTGTGGAAAAAGTTAAGTCTTTTTGACAGACATGCATGTGTAGAAGCTGTCTTCCTAGATCTTTAGAAAGCTTTTGGTACTGTTGACCACCAAATTCTTTTATCAAAACTGACCCATTTATATTTTTCACTAGAAGCACCATCTTGGTTCCAGTCTTACTTGTGTCACAGAAAGCAGTGCATGGCTCTGTCTAGCAGAAATTCTCATCTTAGTTGCACATCTGTTGTCACTCAACTCAGTATCTTGATTTTATTTAGTATTTTTTATAGATGACCTTCCTTTCGTGTGTTCAAAAGTAAATATTTAAATGTAAGCGGAGGAAGCTGTTATTTTCACTCATGCCAGAAATCCACAAGAAGCCTTCCAAATAAAGCTGTGAAAATCTTTGATAAAAAACTATTTAGTTTCCAGTAATGTAAAGTTTTAGATAAATATACATTTCTTCACTGGACCCTAGGCGGAAATTCAACTGAAGAAACTCATTGCTTTCCTTCATCCACCTGCGACACAGCCAATCAGCTTTGAACCACACCTCCACCAAAGCCAATTGGCATCCAAAGTTCCTCTTAAAAGGCCCATGATACGCACCTGTCTGCTCCTGTGTGCTGTGTGACCTAATTCAGATGACACCATTTCAACCCATCTTGAGCCCCTCCCCCACCATCGTAGCTAAAGCTTTGTTAGAGTGCCATTCCTCCCAGACTTTTACTGCGTTCCCTGTCTCATCTTAACCGGTCTGGCAGAAGACTGCCATGTTGATCCTGGTTCTGTCAGAGGTTTCTTCCCAACAGGGAGTTTTTCCTCTCCACTGTCACTCCATGCTTGCTCATCACGGACAGGTTCTCTCAACCTGTATTATCCAAACTGGACTTCCATTTTCCAGATCCCTGAGTGAAGCTCTAGTATCAGCTCACGCAATCCACTGGATCTCCCCATAAAGCTCAGCATACCGTCTCGCTAACCAGCAGTCTGTAGACTGACCAACTTCATCTATCTCCACTCTACCACCAGTTTCAGGCCTGGGGGGAAGCAGCCCTATTCTTTGCTCCTGTTCATGCATATCTATCAAAATTAAGTGCTACAGTATGTTTCCTGCCGAGGTCTGAGCACCAAAGACAAAATAATTGTATCACTAAATTTCTCCTAATAGTCTTTTCTCTTCGTGTGTGTTTTTCAGATTGAATTGTTAATAAGTGTTATCTTAAAGGATGCTTGCCTGATCTATAAGGTGTTACGTGGACTGGTCCCGTCTTCCCTGACAAACTTTATTAAATCTTGTTCTATCAATACAATGGTCACTAGGGGGACAGTTCGAGGGGACTGTGAAATGCAATGAAGGTGAATTGCTTTTGGAAAGATAACATGCGCAGTCAGTGGAGCAAAATGCTGGAACAGCTTACCACAACATAAGAAACTCATTATCATATAACATATTCATTTCACAGCTGAAAGACTTGATGAAGGAAAACCTGTGGCCATCAGTAGGCTGTCCCCACAATGGCCTTTTCTGTTTGCCTTTTATTCTTTAATTGTTTACTTGCATACGTGTGTGTACATGCATGCACACAAATATATCATGCATATGTATGTGTGGGTGTATGTTCACATATACAAGTGTATAAAGTTTGGTCTTCCTGTATATTGTGTTTTTCTTGCTTACCTGTCAAGGGACGGCAGATTAATTAGCACTAGTGCTACAATCTCGCACATTTACTTTGAAGACATTCATTAATAAGTACTTACCCTATGAGATAAATAAATAAATGAAATGATAAGATAATTTTCTCCTAAATCTAACAACAGATTGTGTCACTGCAGCAACAACTACCATCCAATCTTTGCAATAAGTGGTAATGGGTATTCTATGGGGCTTTTACAACAGATCTAATGAAAATGTTTTTCCATTCCAGAGCCTGGTTTCTGGAGTGGATCATCCGAGTAAGAACCCATCCCAGACACTGGAGGAGGGTTTATCAGGGAGATGTTCACTTGAAATGTGAAAGTGTTGGGTCCAAGCTTACTAAAAGCAACAGAGGATTAACATACCACCATCTCATTTGAGTTGAAGAATCTTAAGAAGCAAAAGTTGCCTTGTGTGACAAGCAGTGAAGACATGTATGACTGCATTTGAACAAGAAGAATAAGAAACCCCATGAGACACATTTACTATGTGTTTATGTTCTTGATCGGCTGAATGCTAGAACATTGTTGCCCTTGAAACAATCCTTTACAACTGCATAATGTTATGAGGAGCTGTCTAGAATCAATCCATCACTGTGGGAGAATCTTGATCCCCTACCTTTGCAGGATTATCTTATTTCAGTGACACTGCATAGATGATTAACAGGTTATTTAAAGTGACATACCGTTAAGTTATTTTCAGTAGTGCTCATGTCACTTGTACAAAAATTTCAGGTCACCGTCAGCCTGTTGAAAAGAAAGTAAATTCTCCAGGTGGTTAAAATTAAAAGCTTGTTAGATATATTAGCTACTTTACTGTAGCTGATATTGGCAGTTTAAATCAACGAGAAATTTAAAAATACATTGTGGGATGCAACAACGTATTGGCATAATGAACATAATTTTCTACACAGACTGTTCACTGCTGTGGAGGTTAATTTTTAACTCGAACATCATTATCAGCAGAGTGCAAAAGACGGGGGGGGGTCCGGGGGGGCTCGACCCCACCGATTAACCCATGAGACCCCCTGAAAGCCTCAAAAGCAAAATTTAAAGGGGGTCTTAAATTGTGTCAAAAAAATTAAAAATAAAATATTTTTTGTCACTAATGGTCACTAAAATGTTTTTAAGCTCAACATGTCCAGTATTTAAAATTCAAAACCTTTATTCAAAAATATGTTCTGTTTTTTTGCCAAGTGGAGCCAGCCAATCCTGTTCGCGTATGCAAATTATCCATGTGCTTTTCCGCAACCAGACGCGGAACAGATTGCGGGAAGACAGCATGGCTCTGTTTCGTAATTCCTGGGCTGCATCCTCCAAGGATGCGATCTACCTACACTGGATCCTTCGAAGTCCGTGAAAATAAGGAGACCGGAAGTGTTTTGGCTGTGTATTCGAACAGGTCAGGTCTACCCTTCGGCGGGTTTTCTTTCCATCAACAAACCAGATTATAGATGACAGTATTAGGGTTGTTTTTCAGTGTTTAGTCTGGTTTCTCTTCTAGACATTGCTACAGGCTCTCTTGTATGGATTGGATGTATGGATTAATGCTTTTTTGTTCCTTTTGTACGTCTGATTCTGTCTCTTTGAACCGCAGTTGGCCTTGGAAGAAGGCCGCTCACACTGAGTCTGGTTCTGCTAGAGGTTTCTTCCTGTTAAGGGAGAGTTTTTGCTCTCTTCACTGTAGCTGTATGCATACTCACTGTAAGAGATTGCTGTCAAGTCAACGACACATTGCAAGCGATTATCTACTGTTACCACATCAACATCCAGGAGAGGCAAATCCTGCAAAGTCAGTGACTAAATGCAATCAGTTGGGTTTCCTTAGATAGAAAACTTTTACGAAAATGCACAGATATAGTGCTTCCTTTCAACAATTCTTAATTTTAGATCTGTGGAAGACATTGTCTTTGCATTCCATCGATAAAGCTCAAATATATTGACCTTTAAAGTAAGTGCACACATTTTTGTAGAAGTGGAAAATAGTGACAAATGATGATGATGGGCTCACTTTCTATTGCTCTTAACCCTAGTGTCGGGTTGAGAATTGTATGAGTGTCTTTGCACCTGTTGATGACAGGTTCTGTGCCGAAGAGGCACTCAAATCAGGTCTGGCAACAACCCATGAAATGAGAGCTCTCCTTTATTTTGAGTGATTTTTAATGAAAGAAAAATGCCTTTAACTGTGTGTTTCCTCAACAGATTTCATCTGTAGGGTATTGTGTGCACCTAAGGATGATTCATAGTTGTTGCTTAAATGCAAAAATATATGTTCCTGTTGAATTAATGAGATATAGAGAACGCTGCTTTGTTTGATGTGTTAATTTTTCAGGACTGTTTAATCCTGTAATGCTTCCGGGATGCAAAAAGGCCAAGAGGTATCCTGGGAAGCTTAGCAAGGACATGTTTCAAGTAAGACGAAGATAAATAATATTAGTATTTTGCTGATATTTCACCCTGTGCAGACAAAAGATAGCAAAGGTATCTCTAAGGTATTAAAGTCAGTTGAAGTATTTTCTACCTCCAGGCACGTAGAAGAAGCTTTAACAGGTGCTCCTAAAACCTTGTGTGTTTAGGGAATAAATGTAAAGAGTGCTTGCAGGCATTGCCTAAACTAATTACCCTCTTCTCCCCAACACTACGCACACACATACACAGATAACTGCATTTAACCTCAGTTTTAAAAACACACCCTCACCATCTTCTTCAAGCATAGGTGAGATAAACTGTGGTGGCTCCACTTGTCAAGCGGGCAGCCACACAGTTATTGTGTTATATCACAGCACACGGCAACAGACAAAGAAAGCTTTGTTAGGGACAGTCACGTCTCCGTGCTTTATAATCTATCTCTATTAGCCACCAGTGATGGCTTTTGATTAATCGGGGCAAAGCCAATAAACACTTGCAAGAACACATACACACAAAAACACTGATATCAGCACAACAACCCTATCAGCAATCATTATGATGTATCACTGCTGAGCAGACTGCCAGCAAACAGTTTGTGCAAATAGGATACTGGTTACTTTAATTTTCTTATGGTTGTTGATAAAAAAAAAAAAACTGAATTACTTTTTAACTTACTTAACTTACTTTTAATAAAGTTTTTACTCAATTTGAAGTGAAAAGGTTGTACACTCTATTCTTATATGTTTATAAGAAAATAAAATGCTGTCCCAGCTTTAAAGAAAAGTTCTGAATGGGAGGAAAGCTCATCGGCCTGGTTATGGTGATATTTTCCTTTTCTTGTTACATATAGCTTTTATCTATCTATCTATCTATCTATCTATCTATCTATCTATCTATCTATCTATCTATCTATCTATCTATCTATCTATCTATCTATCTATCTATCTATCTATCTATCTATCTATCTATCTATCTATCTATCTATCTATCTATCTATCTATCTATCTATCTGTCTGTCTATCTATATAGATTATTTTCCATCATCAGCTGATCCTCCTAAATTCTTCTCTGTCTACTTTTATTTTATAAGCAAAAATATATATTTTTTATTTATTTTTTCCTCTCCATATTTAATTATTTATTTATTGCTTTGAGAGCCAAGAGCACAGATCATCTCAACTCTTCCTGACATAGCCTCAAGACAGGGCAATTTCATTTCTGCTTGTGTCCACTTCAATTCAATCCATATTTGATCTCCCAGCTGGCATGCAAGCACAATCATGTGTACGGCATGTGTGAAGACTGGTACGTAGGAACCCGGGTGACAGACACTCAAGCACACCTAGGCGAAACAACAGAGTATTATTTCCCCCGTGATTTTGAATGGCAGGGTTGAGTGGGAACATTGAACCAGATGCTCTTTAATCCTGTAATGAGAAAACCATTCAACCACACATGCAGAATACACGCACACTCACAGTGAGGCAATAATCTGGTAGACACAATGCTGCTCTTTTAATCCTGATCCCTCTCTCACTCATAATGATGACACTAAGACTCCCTCTACTCTGTTACAACTAATCATTTATCTGTTTATCTGACTACGCACAGTGAGAAACACAGATTGGCTTTGTGTAACCGTCTGTTCCAATTTAATAGCATTGGAAGAAGCTGGTAGACAGAGAAAAAGACAGATGTGCAGAGAAACTGGTATACACTGATCTGGTTTCTGTCAATGCCTGTGTGTTAAACAGAGTGGCTTAAGTCTTGCAGCATAAGTTTACCATTTTCTACTCTATATGCATCCATTTATAAAAACAATTTTGTATTTATCTGCATATCTACAATGCAGCTATTTTTCCCATTTACAGAGTCTATCTGTTTCTGCTTTTTTTTAGCACACTTAAAAACGCAGGTTTGGAAATAGTGTTTTAATTTATTAAGGGAAGAAGCTATTCATTCTAACATTTCCAAATGTGAAAAGTTATTACTGTCTTATGTTAAAATGTGAAGACCTGAAGAACGTTATTCACAAAAAAGCATCCAGAAAGGAAATCTAAATCAGAATAAGTGAAAAGCAAGAAGTGTACATCTTTGTGTCACATAAAAGACAAACCAAATATACATTTGACATAAATAACTTTGGAAATATATCCTTTTGGAATAATAACTTCCAAAAACTAGTACTATCGAATGTTAAGAAATCTCAAAAGAGTGGTAAAAGTTTTTACTAAGAACACCATAGAAGATATCTAAAAATACAAAGCAAAAAAAGAAAAATTGATTAAATATTATAACGATGTGCTTATGTTTTTCGAGGGAGGGGGTTTGTTTTGTTTGATTTTGCTTTCTTTTTCAGTGGGACAGTTCCTGTGCTGGGGGGAACGGTCAGTGGTAATATTTCCTGCTGTCCTCTAGGTCCTCCAGTTTTCCAAGAGAAGGCAGATTTAAGCTAATCACCCTGCTAGGATTATTCTTCGCTATTGAAGTATGCACTTATTAAACCCTATTATCACTTTCCTGTTAAGCATAGTACATGTATTACATAGTTGTTTCTGTCTGTGGTCTAACATTATGAAGTATAGAGGCCAATTCAAAGACAGCTAATTCTGAACAGAGAGCGCTCAGGTTTTGTGCATCTGAAGAACACTGTGTATTATCACAATGTGACTGGAGCCATGGATGTTTAATCATTTACAAACAATATGTGTAGGATGTAGTGATGTGATGATGTGGCTGCAGATCTATAAAAAGTTAACTGTTAATTAGGGCTGCCATTCACTGAGTAAGCGAGCCCCTTCAGGCCTTCCAGGATAGAATTGGGGAGAAAACGCTTCAAGGTGAGTGCATATATATTTTTGCATGTAACGCATAGCGAATATAGGCAGAAGCATGCTCTTGTCCCTGGTGATAGGAGTAGTGTACCAGATGGTGATGGAGGAAAGGATAGACCCAGCGATGACCGAGTAAAATGCACCATCATTGACTTTGGCACAACGTACATCCATTACTGTGCTTTCTTGGTGGGAACTGTGATGCTTAGCTCCAGCTTTGGGTTGTGAGTGTCAATGGTGTCCAGGAAAAGAAGGAACTCCATGGTAACGAGTAGAACGTTCAGGATGTTGGAGGAGCATGGGTTTTGCTTTTTCTTATGTCTAGGACAAACTCCACTTTTCTCATAGTGGCGAGCTCCAGACTGTTCTGGCTGTGCCTCCCACCAGTTTATAGACTCGCCCTTCATAGCTAAACCGAAATACATTAAAGAATTCGGCAGCTGTTCAGGGACAAGAGCAGAAGAGAACAGAGCATTCAAGCAAGCGGGTGCTGATGGTTCGGAAATCAGCACCACGTTTTAACTGCTTCACATGCTGCTTCCTGTCTCTCAGGAAGTCTGAAATCCATTTGGAGTTGGGAAAACTCAGATGGGGGAGCTTGGCCTGCAGCAGGGCAGGATGATGGTCTTGAAAGCAGAGCTACAGTGAGGTCCACACAAAGGATACTGCTGTAGGTCCATTGGGGAGTCCAGGGGCTGCAGGATGTAGTAAAGGTCAAGCTTTAATGTATTGTTCATCGACCTGTAAGCGTTGTTCGCACTGTAGCTGGTCCAGATTTGGGTCTGTAATGGTGCGTCACTGCAAGGCAGTCAAAGGACCTCTTTACCACAAAGGTCAGGGGCTGAAATCATTATTTTTTTGTTGCTCTTGTTTTTTGGGGACATAGTTGATTACTGGAATAATTACTGGCACATTACATATATCTCCAGTAAGTAAAATTACCTGTGAACACTGGAGACAACTGCGCAGCACAGTGCTTTAGGGTGGATGAGGAGACACGGTTCAGCCCAGCTGCTTTTCTGGGTTGCTGTCTCTTAAAAAGTCTATTGACATCCATTTCTGAACGTGAGAGGGAATGCGTGGAAAGGAGGGAGCCAGCCTATTCTGAGGTTATATAAAATATTGTGGTTGATGGTGGATGGAAGAGTCACAATGGATGATAACCAGTTGATTCCCAAAGTGGCATTAAAACTTGTGTAGCTTATTTGCAAGGTGGGAGTTTTGGTTTTTAATCCTGTGTGTTTTTAATCCTGCAATCTGCCTGAACTCCCTTCAGGCAAAAGTGAAGTTGTTTGCAGATAATTGCTGTTGAAGATTCTCAGTCATCCAGGTCATAGTCCTTCCAAAATGATGGTTTCCAAGTCTGACGGCGTTTCGCTTCACATCCAGGAAGTTTTTTTTTCAATTCATGACATTTTGAATTGAAAAAGCTTCTTGGATGGGAACCGAAACTTCTTCAAACTTGGAAAATAAGTCCAGTGGATTGTTTTTTTTTTTACTTTTTTGCAGATAATTTGTCTTGTAGCCTCTCTGAGTACAGTTGTTTAGTTTCTTTAGGTTCCCCCAACTCATTGCTAAAACCTGTACTTTAACAACCTGAATAAGTCCCTATCCCCACTCTTAAATGCCCCCTCCTTTTCCAGCCTTAGGTGTCTTTCCCACTGAATGGGTTAATACAGCAGATCTCTGAAACAAGGGTCACCCCGCTAACAAAGACTAAGACTTAGACAACTTTTATAGGCAACATTAACAAACAGCATTTGGCAAAGAAAGGTGGGTCTGACCCCCCACTGGCAAGCCTCTCTCCCCCTGCCGCTGTGTGTCTAGCGACATCATAATGCTGGGTTAGCATTGATGATGTCACCAGTGAAACAGAAATCAGTAAAGTTAACAATGGAGAGCAACATGGAAGTTGGCTAGTGTGTAGTAAGTGTGATTTATTGTTTGGTTCCTTTGTCCCTCCAAATCACTGTTACCAGTGCTATGCCATGTTTATCAAATGTACAGTAAGCAAAGGTTACGTACATTTTTTTGTCTGCCAGTATGAAAGGTATGAGTCTGGCTGTAAACCACAGTTTAGCATTCTTTTAACACACCCTGGTACATGTTAGTGTACCGCAAAGATACTGATGTAGAACGTCCCTGCCTCTATAAGCTGGTTGTCCACTACCTACTGTATGGAGTCAATTACCTTTTCATAACACTGTTTAATATGAATGTCTATGCAATGTCAGATAAAAAAAAACCCAACAAACAGATTGTGGTTACCAAGCAACTGATTTGCTACAAAAACTTTTAAAATGTATTGCTGTCATTGTTTCAGAAATGTGCAGCAAATCAAACGGAAAGGACATACATGGATTCACTCAGACCCTCAAATCCCTGTGCAGAAAAATATAAACACCCTATTTCTAAGCTATAGAGACTTTGAAATATGCTTTCTCTCAAATATATTGTCATTCACAAATAAACAGAGTATACAAGACACACTTTGTTTAGACCAAATGATTGAGATTGGATGGATGGAGAGATTATTGTTGTATGGGAGGTTTAGAGAGGTAACAGGGAGAGGGACATGGGGAAGGGTGTGAAAGAAAGGTAATCACAGTTCCACCCAAACACATCTCTCTCTCTCTGTATCTCTATCTCTCTGTGACAAAGCTAGGCTCGAAATCAATAAAGCTTCTCTTTTACCCTTTTTTCTGTAACCGGCACTGCAAAGAACAAACTTAAACACACACATGCATGCAAATAGACATTTGCAGACAAGCATAAATATCAGTCAAAGCACAATTCACTTAAACACACTCATGCACAAAGTCTTGCCTTTGGGGCATCCAAGTGCCACTAAAATATTAAATCAATACAGCAATATCAGAGTTTATGCCGCCTGAGTGCACCAACATGTATGATTTTAACTATGATTGTATTGGCAAAGGGAAAAATACACCTTTACGAGAAAAAAATTTTAAAAGCTGACATGTCCATAGTGGTTAGCATTTGAACAGTAGTGAATTAGTACTTGCTCATGCAAATTAACATTATTTTACAGGTTTGGTCCATCCAAGGTTGGACTGTCCAATGGGCTACAGTGCATATTCCAGGTGGGCCGAAGCCCAATTATGGGCCAGACCCAAGCTGTCATAATATAATTAAAAATATATTTATCATTAATCTTTTGATACATCTATATCAAATAATTGATCAATTTACAAAATCATAATCTAATCAAAGAATTTACAAATAAACCCATAAAGATGTTTCAGAAAATGGTTTCTGCAGCATGAATACATTGTTTTATATATTAAATAAATAGCTTATTTATGTTAGAGTTATTTCTTTCGCTATATATTTATAATTGCCTGAGTCATTTATTGGACCTAGTCCAGCCCTGATTCCATGCAATGTATTTGGTGACAATGTGGACCTTAACGCAAGCAGAGGATCCAAAAGCACTCGAGGTTATTAACTGTAGATTTTGTTTAAAGCTTTGAGAAACTGAAACCTGTTGATCTTTTGGCCAGTTTGAATAGATAATAGGAAAAAAAAAATTGTTGGTTTTTTCCTCTTTTCGATGCTTTTAAGCTTCTCATTGCTGTGGAAAAACTTCAAACAACAAGGCAACAGAGAGTGAGTCAAGAAATGCAAAACTGCATAAAAATAATACAAAGTGGAGAAGAAACCAATAAATGGGAAAACACAGAATAACACAAATCAAACTCAAACTGAACACTTTAAAAAGACACTCAGAAGCGAATAACCAAAGCAGCATTGGGCTAATTCTTAATAACACTTAAAGGGGAGTTATTCACTATGACCAAAAAAACTCAAACACATACCGGTACATTAAAAATAAAAATCCATACTAAAAGTTCTATTTGGTAGTGTTTACTTAATCCTCTTTGAGCATGAAAACATTTTTTTGGACCTGTAAAATTGTAATTGTTGAGGATATCTGCTTGCAGCTTGTGCTGCCAAACTGGAAACTGATGTACAACATAAGAGCCTAAGAATAGCATTGCTATAATGTTTATATTGAGGCTACCTATAGGCTTACAAATCTATCCACTTTGCAGAGCAATCTGCATGTTTTTGCAACATTTGCTCTTGCTTCAGAAAACACCAGAGTTCATATTGTATAATACAATACAATACAATACAAGATGCATAAGACGCGTGAAGCAATTGGAATACTATTTCAATTGCTTGACACGTCTTATGCATCTTGGGATTTATTATCTTTTTTTACTCCTTTATAATTAATATTAGTGTTTACCACTTTTTATTTTTTATTTTTCTCTTCTTTTTACATTTCGCTGTTTACTTAGTGCATTTGTGTGCAATATTACACATTACCTCTGCCCATGTGGTGTTGATGGTAAATGGTATAGTGAATATATCCAAAGCACTTAGTTTAGTCACAGATATAGCAAAAACAAAGTGTAAAAGAGTAATACAATTTTATGAAGTAACAGGGCACGACAATTTAATTGGAAGATCTTTTTATGTCAGGAAAATGAACTACTGGTGTAGAAATTTGTAAGGTCATTAGACATGTTTCATTCATTGTTTTTTATGAGCGTTTTGAATTTTTTGCAGTAGAAGAGCTTAATGGAAATAGCTAAATTGGATTCAACTCACTAAATTTTACAATAAGTACAATAACTTTTACGATAACTTGAGGTGGTTTTTGACTTTTCTCAGTCACATTTATTTGTATAACCATTAGATGGTAGTGGTACATTGTTGTACTTTTTAATTTTACTTAAGTAATATTCTTAAGTGGTATTAAGTAATAAAATGATAATAAAAGTAGTTTATTTTTAAGTTCTGGTAAGTATGATGCTACAGTACTCCTACTTCAGTGAAATTTCAGGCTATGCCACACACCATGAACAATTTCATTATTAACAGTAGATATTTTCAGTAGAAGTTCTTTATCGTTTTCTGACATATATAGATCACATGCGATAAATGTTATGTTTATAGGTTTATGTACAAAAATATATATATATATTTTTAATATTATTATTTTATTCTCCACATAATCATACCTGTTCTCTTTGATTGTGGTATGAGTTTCATAAGTATGGGACAATAAATGTGAAAATAAGTAGGGGAGGAAATCCTCTGCAGGTTCTAGGTTATAGGTTTAATAAATACAGTGTCAGAAATTATCTAGAATTGTGTTGATAGCAAATGGCAACCACATGTCAAGGTGGGGGTGGAGGTTTGACAGGACCCAAATGCAGACACAAAAAGCTGAAGTGGTTTCTTGAATATTTAATTAACCAAAAAGTTCAACAGAGGCAAAAATGCAAACACATAAATCCACAAAAATAAAAAAAATGCTGAAAACCAGGAATACTCACAACAAGAAGAGGGCAAAGAAATGACGACAAACCAGCAAAGAGTGACTGAACAGGAGGAGAATACATGGGAGAGAGAAACAATTCCAGGGTAATTAGCAGATTGGGAGCAGGTGTGAACAGAGGCAAGAAGTGAGCTAATGTGATGTAAATGTCTGGCCAATGGTCATAAATTAATTAAACGTTGACATCTGACTGCAAGGTCCCTCGTGTGACTTGCAGAATGCCAGTTGTCTGTCCGATCAATGGTAAATATAGTTCTATGGAAGCACCAGTTGTAATAGTTTTAACTCATTAATTCCCAGCATGTAGCCTAGCTTACTTTAAATTAGCCAATAGAATACTGATTATCTGATTTTTTTTTAGAAACATGTTAGAAGAATTCCTGTTGGGACTGATGACACTTTTCTACCGGTGTTCTGCCGGTCTATTTAGCATCCTTACAAGGCCTTTCCCGTTTATTTCAGGTTGAGTTCTTTAAACTCACAAACTGCCTCCTTCCTGGATTATGGCTCGATATTCCGACAGTGGTTACACTTGAATGCAGTTGATGTTTTAGTTATTTATTACTGTTTAAGTATGTTTTTAAGGTACTATAGTCATAAAACGGGACAGATGGACCCAGTATTCAAGGTGAGACAGCCAGTAGGAAAGCTCAACACATTTAGCAATACAAAATAAAAAAACAGAACAGAACAGAAACGGGCTTCTGAAGATCTGCGGACCCATAGCGACTACAGGAGGGGGGTGGGACACTCCCCAATCACTGACACTCTGGTTTAGGGAGAAACAGGTAAGTGAACACGATCATATAAACAGAAGATGATTATCAGAGTGAGTCACTTTTCTGGCTTAGCAGTTCATTTCATCCTCTCATTCATAGTCAGGATCAGCCGATGCACTGCCAACGAGAGGCGGCCCTGAGCCATCTAGAGCGTCCCCGATGCAGCAACCCTAGTGAGCATGTAGGACTCTGATCCAAGACAGGGATTCAGATCAGACTGAAGTAGTACTGGAATCCAGGAGTCGCTGTCTGGTCAGGGGTTCCAATCCACACAGGAACGGACAGATCAGGGCTCCAGGAATGCATCAGAGCGTGAAGGCTGGTTCAGAGTCCCGTGCGTTGAGCTTCCAGCTCAGACAAAAACGCACATACACAGATGGGTAGAATCCAGCAGTAGTCCAACAGAGGTTCAGGTGAACAGATCAGACGGGAACAGAGAGGGCCAGGGGGGTGAGAGGGAACGGAATCAGGACAACAGTATCACTAGGGAAACGCTTTACCGCTCTCACCACTGGTTAGGGAAATAACTCACCTGAAGACAAGGCCTCGAGAGTAATCTCCTGTTGGAACCGGGGACAGGAACTTTGGAAATAAATCCTAACAATCAAACCGACAGACAGGACACAAACAGAAATCAAAACAATGATCCGGCCTCGATAACATAGCTGGACCGAATATAAAGCAGAACCTACAGCTGGATGAGATCAGAGATGATTAGGAACTGGCCAGAATTAGGCAAGTGAGTGAAATGAGCACTTAAGGCCAGCTATCAGAGCAGATCATGCCAACTATATTTCTGCTGGCATTTACAGGACTGAGTCATAGAACCAGCAATAAAGTCAGACTCTAGCATCACAAGTTCCTCATCCAGGTTTTATTATTGCTCATGCACCTTGAGTTTTGCTCTTCCAAATCTCCTTCTTGTGCAGTGACACTCATGACATTAAGCAACTAATTCATTAATTACTGTTTTAACAGATTACTGTGACTTTTTGACTTTCAGGAATCGTCAGAAAGAAATTTCCCAACTTGTGAAGATCCACAGTTCTATTTTTAATATCCTGTCTGATTTTCATCTTTATTATTTTTGATATTGTCACAGAACAAAGCAGTGTTATGTAGGTGTTTGCTTTAAAATATAACCTCAGGTGTACCTATCTTTAACTCAAAAATTAAGTTTAGAAATTATTGGGCTTAAAAAAAAATGCTAGAAGGACAATCTTTCTTTCTGGAGTGTGAGGGGGTTAATAACGGCTGGATTCATTACGCTTTAATTTATGCTTAAGCTGCAAAAATGATCTAAAAATGAGTCAAACTGTCTTCAAATGACTGTATTTTCCCTTCATTTGAGTAGGTAAATAAACCAATAGAATGAGTATTTTTTTACCCTTAAAATAAGATCATTAGATATTATGCACTTAAAATATGGCTGCAGTTGTTTTCTCATATTTTAAATCTAAATGCTCTTGTTCCATTAGCAAAGTGTCTCGCTAACCTGCTCAATTCAAAAGGATGCTGTTATTTTAAGAAAACTTTACTAACTCCATATTTTTGCAGTGATATAACTTTTGATTTTGATAAGGGGACTAAGAATATTCAAAAGAGAACAGCAATTTTTGTCTCACAAACAGCCACACACTCCCCCACACATTTTATTACAGATTTAACATCTTACCTTGTGTTCCAATAAATGCACTTAGACCTATCCTAAAATAAATATGCTGTGTATCTCTTGTATGTGAGTGTGTGTGAAGATAATGACTTGTTTGTTTGTTTGCCGTTTGACACCGGTCCGCCCTCTCCTATTGATTAGTGCTCCTGCCTCCCTCTTTCGATCTCCTCCCAGTTGGCTGGTTATGAAAACACTATTGTTGGAGAGACAGCTACTTCGCCTAAAAGCTCCAAATGCTGAGTGTCGTGACTTCACAGGCTGACATAACAAGGCATTCACATCATCAAAGTCAGAATTGGATGCTAAATACAGACCGTTTTAGTAAGCTGTTGCTTTTTGAAAGACATATCCCTATGTCCATGCTGACACAGACTTCTAATATAATGTCTGACATGTTGGCTGGTTGAGCCGGTGATATATTATAACCTATCTCATGAAGCTAAAACTAAGTACCATTGTGATACCAATAAATCAGTCTGAACCATTAGCTAGTGGCCTGGGACTCAACTTCATCACTTTCAGACACACATACTTTACAACATTGCACACGGTCACAAATGTAATACTTTTCTACTGGGGCCTGTGCCACTCTAAAACATGAACTTTAAACATCATATTGTGAGTTTGGATTATATTACATAATGTATGACATAACACATTTTCGCTCTTATATTGTCCAGTAAGAAATACTTTTAGAGGTCTGACATATATATTTCATTTGTGAGGTGGGACACATATTAACATGTCATCAAACTGTATCTTAATGCTCAAAGACATTTAAATAAAACAGTAAGATGCTGTGCAGTTAAATGTTGTTGTAACTTATGTTATTTAATCGAATAACTTACAAACTGTCAGGTGTTCTGTGAACACATGCCCAACTGGCTGTGTGTTAGCACAACTGCTACATGAGAATTTTGTGATCTCTGATGTATATTTACATAAATGTATTAAAGAGCCGCAGTGAAAAAGGTGAGCTTGAATAACTGAAATAGCTGAAATCGTAGCTCACCACATACATATATATCCCTGAAAGTGCAAATGCGCAGAAAAAGATAGTTAACTGGGGACGAGCACATAAGACGGCTTTACGTAAACTTATCACCAGATTGGTTGGCAATTGGGAGGACCACTTATTTTGATGATCGACCTGCAAAAATAACATCCTGCACTACAATTTTGTTTTTTGGAGTTGCTACGGCACTAGTGGCTTGTTTTTTTTGACAGTAGGTTGACAGAAAGGGGGTACAAGAGAGGGGGAGAGACATGCTGCAAAGGACCACAGGGTGGATTTGAATCTGAGTTAGTCTCATCGAGAACTAAGGCCTCCATACATGGGTAGTGCGCGCTAACCAATGCGCCACCTGCACGTCCCCCTCAGCTACACTTTTTAGAAAACAACAACATAAGTTACTATCATACTGACTATAGTTTGAACAGCAAAGTGACACATATCAGAATTACTGTGACGATGATGTAACATGATGAAGTAACAAAATCTTGAAAATACCATGTATTAGGTTGAATAAAACGATGAGCGACCTGAAGATTCATACTGTAACAGGTCAGTTAACTTAACGCTGCACCGAGGCTTTTATCCTCAGAGATGTCGTAGCCGCTGCTCCACAGAAATGTTAGTTAATAGTTTAGTGTTCTTTCTACTCTGTCTCCTTTTCTGATTGTCTGCTGTATCATTTGGCTACTTCCAAAGTTTGACAGCTTTAAATACCTCATTAGAGGCTAACTTCGGACACGTCTTGTTTTTGTTCTTCTGCACTTGTCAGTCTCTTCTGCTCCAAGCACTGTTTGACGTGACTTGTTATTATTTTGCTGTGCATTTGGGTCACATCGGGGGCACGATTTGAGATGGTCAGCATGCATTACAAATAAATGGGATCTGAAAAAAGAATTGTTACTGAGTATTAAGAACTGCATGGTGAACATAGCCAAAAAAAGCACCAATAACCTGTTTCAATGCTTATGTTAACACCAGAGCCAACAAGGGCACTAAAAATTGCTGTTAAACAACTTTGACTTTCTTAACACATTAGCAAAGGTACTGATTTAGTAATTTAAACATAAGGAGCCCTGAGTAACTACTGACTACATCTACATGTTTATAGATGCTGGAGATCTTCCTGTTTTCCAGTGTGGTCCTGTTTCTCTGACCGTGACTATGAGTGGATGTGTTCTCTTCATCCTCTGACATGGGAGCTGCCTTGGAGCTTGTCTGCCTGGCTGTGTGTTTCCTGGACGGGGCTGCCTTTTACAGCTGCTTTTTGTATCTCTGCTTCTGTCTCCTTGAACCCCAGTCGGCCTCGGCAGATGGCCGCTCACACTGAGCCTGGTTCTGCTGGAGGTTTCTTCCTGTTAAAAGGGAGTTTTTCCTCTCCACTGTCGCTACAAGCATCCTTAGTGTGAAGGATTGTATTTGAGTCAATGAGTCGATGCAATCAACTGGTTTCCTTAGATAGAAAACTTTGTATCAATTTGATTGTATGATCTGGTTGAACTGTAAAGTGAATTGAGAAGACATGTGTTGTGAATTTGGCGCTATATAAATAAACTGAATTGAATTGAATTGAATCTACTATACAGCAGAGTGCCATCTATTTTATAAGGATGTATAAATAATCCCTTTTTGGTGTAATATATTGTCGAAATGTTTTGAGAATCAGAAATCTGAGGGTTTATCGTTTGTAAGCAAGAATAATAAAAATGAGACAAACACTTATCAGTCTGCAAAATTAATCTGCTGGTTTAACTCTCAACTATTAAGTAATTAGATAAAACACAATCATTTTAATAATCTATCCAAATAAGCTGTAATTCTATCCAGGAGATGTTACCCAGGAGAAGTATCCTATCTCTCAATCTTTGGTTGCTAAGGACAACCTCTTTGGAAGGACAAATTGCCTAACTTTATCCCAGTCCAAACCCAGGAGAATATTCTATTATTTTGTTCCTTGCCCTAAACTGAAATATACGTTCACCTGCCATTTTTCCTGTCATCTAAAATTTTTTGCTCAGCTCCAGGGTCTCATTTTTGTGAGTCATTAACATGTATTACTATCTAATTTGCTTCGCTCTTCATGTCAAACTCATCTCTTTAACTTCATCAATCTATCACAGCTCTAACACATCATCAAACACAAACCCAGTGAGAGCCCTCATAGGACAAAATGGGAAGGAGAAAAATCTCAGTTCATTGTGAGACAGGATGGGAATGAAGTGAGGAGTTTAGAAGGACAATAACAGACCAATAAGAGATCTTAGGAGTCCAATGTGATGCTTTCCAGGGGCCTGAAAGTCAGTGTATTAAAAGAAAGGCTAAACTATATTAAAATTACTAATGACTTAAACGTTTTTTAGTTTAGTTTAGGCTTACTAGTCAGCAGTGGTGCCTGCTGCTTTGCGAAATCCAAACATCACATTTCATGCTAACAAATGTTGAAACACAAAAAACACATTACAATGGGTAAAAATAGCTGCTTTGAAGTGCTCTGAAATAACAAACTCCAGAAACCATGGATCAGGATTACTGTTCTGACTGAATAATCGCTTTTTCTTCTCAACTCATGAGGAAATCCTCCACACTGATAAGCCATTGTCAATCAAAAATCCTTAATTATGTTGGCAAATCAGCATCGAGCAACCAGCTTCGACCCGCCCATTCTCCATCGCCCCCCTGAGAGGTTTAGCCTCACAGGAAGTGATGTATTTTAGCTTGTTATCCAATTAAGGTTAAACTTTTTGCTGCTTACCTCAATAGAATGAGGCTCAAACCTCAACAGGGATTTCTCGTGCAGGGTGACAGTAAGAGTCCTGCTTGCTCCAGAGCGGAGGGGAGATTGCGTCAGAGAGTGGAATAAACAGCTGATTAATGAGCAACATACTCATGAATTGATGCACATTTTAGAGGATATTTAATCCAGTTTAATTACCTTATTTATAAAGTTTGACAAATTTTCACATAATTTTACAAAATTTACACGGAAGGTTTAGCCTCCCTAGTATTAAATGAGAAATCCCCATTGCTAGTCAGTACATCAAAAGCCAGTTTGCTGAAAACTGGCTTTTGATGTACTCTAGTACTTAAGAAAGCTTACCCTGAACAACTATAGGAGCACTAACGGAATAAGTATATGAAGTACAGTATATGGTATTATAGGCTTTAGAATGTTTTTATCAACCAAACTTTAAGAAATCTACCTCATGGTCCCAACATAGTCTAGATTTCTCTCGATTAATTTTTAAAGAGACGCATAACTAATTTATAGGCAGCAATATGTCCCAGCCAGATCAAAACCACTTTTGCTTTAGTACTGATATGTTAATTACTTAATCCAATGGACCTGACTGGATGGTAAACAGTCTCCTGGATGGTATCGCTGTTGATAAAGATTGTCTATTTCAAACTGTAGATTTGTAACAGTGACCATCCATGGAATCAGTATAACAGCTGTTTGCAGCAACTATCCTTTATCCAGGTTTTGCTGTCATTGTGTTTAACCTAACTGGAACAGCAGTCCACTCTCATTAAAACACTATCAATATACCATTCCTAAAAGGTAAAGTTCTAATCCTTCCATACGGGAATGTCACTTCTAAATACTGATGTACTGTATGTTTCTCTTCTGTGATGAGGATAAATGAGCAGACAGTGCTAGTTTCAGATGATTTTAAATAGAGATTGCTAAAAAAAAAAAATAGAAAATAGAAATCCCTGATACATACTGTCAATTTTTTAGCCTGATTTCTTAAGCAGATATTTCATTTCTTTATTTATATGATAAAAATGGCAAAATGATGAAAAATGTTACACATGCCACAATTTAAATAAAAAAGAAGCATGTTTTAACAAATTAAATGAAACATTAACAAACAAATTGAAGTGGGAAAGCTTGTCCTTTACTTGATCTTAAAGTATGGCTTAATGTATAAATAAATCACGTAATGCATGTTTGACTAATGCTGATACAAGAAAAAAGAATGCTAATAACGGCCCAAAATATTTGCCAAACTTTTGCAGCTGCCTGATATCTATAATTATGATAAAAAGAGTTTGCAGATCTTTATACATGGCTTTTATCTGCATTAGCCTGATGTTGTATGTGCATGGGTTAACAGCAGAGATGGCAAAAGTACTCACTTTCCGTACTTGAGTAAAAGTACAGATACTTGTGTTAAAAACTACTCTGGTAAAAGTGGAAGTACTGATTAAACTTCTTTACTCAAGTAAAAGTAACAAAGTACAGGCTTGTAAATTTACTTAAAGTATAAAAGTAAAAGTAGAAACCACTTTTTTCATGCCGTTGCCTACATTTTAAATGGATGTCTGCCAATAGGACTAGATCTCCGTTGTGTTCATTTTCAATCATCTCGTCGTCCATGCTACTATGCTAACGCCACCGCCACCAAGCTGCAATGATTTGCTGCGAATGAATACCGCCGAATCTGTCGATTCATCTTGTAGTGGTGCGTCAAATGCAACGTAGATTCCCATCCAATTAGATTGAATTTGGTATTGATGACGTGAAAAATAATAATGGTAACTCCATTGAAATGATTCAAAACTAAAGTAACGAGCCATTTTTTTAAAATGTAAGGAGTAGAAAGTACAGATATTTGTGTAAAAATGTAAGGAGTAGAAGTAAAAAGTTGCCATAAAAATAAGTAGTAAAGTAAAGTAAAAATATCAGAAAAATCTACTTGAGTACAGTAACGAAGTATTTGTACTTCGTTACTTCCCATCTCTGGTTAACAGTTAATTTAAATGAACAGAAGCAAAACAAGTATATGTTTGTTTTAGACCCCTTTTCTGGACCCTGGCTTATTTTAATGTATGCAGGACTGTGTGTTTAAATGCTTGAGGTGAAGTTAACTTTGATTTGCTTATTCAATTGATTAATAGTCTATTAGCTGGGATACATTTGTTAAGAATAGCATTGTTTAGGTGAAGTGGATTTGTTTTGATTCTATTTTTTATTGATTCTCTTTTCAACTTGGGTTACTTTTGGAGAGTTTTAGTCATTCTTTTTCCTTTGGAAATACATTGTCAAATTAAAGTTGAAAATATACATACCGTATATATATTTGTGGGTGGTATGGAGCCTATTTCCATTTAACCTTGCTACTTGAATTCCTTTTGTGTCCAGGCTGAGTATTGAAGGTGGTGGAGGGTCTTCAGAAAAGGGTTCCTTCATTTTCCAGGTTCCTTTACACATTTATGTTCCTGAGTGCTTAAAGGGATGTTTATATGTTCCCTTATGGCCCTAAATACAATTTGAACAGTGGTTTTAAAGAGAGATTCATTAAAAAAACATACTGTGTACTATTACATAACCACAATGTGTAATTTACAGTTAGCTGTTTGCTTTGTTTATCAGTTAGTATGGCCTGATTTTTTTCTATAATATTTTGTTCAGTCAATTCATGATAATTACTGTGGATATGAATGGATTAATATTGGATGTGATGGACTATAGTACAAGTATTATTTGTGTCATTTCTTTGCCAATGTGTGGAAAAGGATGCAAGGGAATTGATTTGGATGCCCCGCTGCTCTTTCCAAGATAAGGCAATATTTACATCATCATAGACTGAGATGCTCTCGATCACGGTAGAAGACAGCGCTGCAAAATCAGCACCTTTCCAGATCTACTGAATTTTGCTGCTGCCTACATGGATAAGCCAAATGTCTTCTTCAGATAGTTATCATGGACATGTTTCCCCAACTGACATGAAGTATATTTAGAGAGGAGACAGAAATTCTAGAACATAAGCTTGAGAGTGTCAGTGTTTATAGCTGTCAATGGGACCAGGTTGTTGCAAAGTACTGCAGATGGAATGATGATGTTTACCTCAAATGAAGCGGCAAGAAGGCCTCTTAAACCAAGAAGGTCTAAGAGGAAAGTTATCTATAATCCATATGCAAACTGTATTTTCTTTTGGTTGGACAAAGCAGAGTGTGATGGCAGCATATGCATCCCCACAATAAATGTTCTGGTAATTCTTTTCATTTGAAAGTGTCACTTTATATTGGTTTAGCATGCTGTATTTTATTCTTTTTACTTGGTTAAAGGTATAGTGTAGGGTTCTTTTTCTGGGTGGATGATCTAAATAAGTGGTCCTCCTAATTGTCAATCATTCTGGTGATATGTTTACATATGGCCGTCCTACGTGTTCATCCCCAGTTAGCTGTCTTTTACTGCACATGCACCCTTTTATGTAGTGAGCTACGGTTTCAGACAATCATTGAAGCTCACCTTTCTCACTGCGGTTCTTTGAAAATGGCAGAGGGTCGTAAGAGAAAAGGTGTGTTTTTGGAATATTTTTTCACATGATGTACACTGAAGCAAAGGATGGGTTTCCCTCTACAGCCTCTCTGGCGAATTTTCTACTCCACAAGTAAAGTTTTTCATGCTGTTTTGAGAAATCCATTTCAAATCTCTGCTAGTAAAAGTTATCTTCCTCTATATTGTAACTTTCAAGGGAAGGTGAGTTTATTTATTTTGTAATTTGCATTGTTAGTAGTTATACGGTGGCCACAGATCTTTATTTACTCCGCATACATGTTCAAATTTCCAATGCAGAACACAGACACATACAACCAAGTCATGATTTTTTAATGTACCAGTAATCTTATTTGATCGGAAACCTTTTCTATATGAAAATGGGTGAGACGACTGTCTTATCATTGAACCCCTACAAATCCTTGAGGTGAAATGGGCTTTTGCATGCTCTTGTACGCGTTTAATAGGCGTTCCCTCACAGGAGCGGGTACAGGTTTGTGCATGTGCATTTTTTTTTTAAGTGGATTGTGCGTTTTTTTTTTTTTTTTTTTTTTTTTATACACAAAAATCCTCAAATATACCTTTAACTACTTGAGTGCACACATTCGGTTCACTCATTTAGCCACCTTTTACTTGTATGGTTTACTTTTACACTAATACTTTCATTTGAGATGCCGATTCCTGAACGCTACCATGTGGACTTGGCTGGGCCAGAAAGGAAGAGTGCCAGCTGTAAAGAATCTCCTCAGATGCACTGAGACTTAGGCCCCGTCCACACGACGTCAAAACGAACACGAAACGCTAATATTTCATTTACAGACCCCCGAAACGCCGGCTTCGTATTGATGAGAGGCTGGTTTGGTGAAAAATGTGTGCGTTTAGGCCAGGGTTTGACTTCATGTGGACGGGGCCTTAATTTGACTTAATTTACTTATTTTAGAAGAGGTTTGGCAAGGCGTACATTTCTTTATTTTTTTTATTTTATTTTTTTTATAGTAAATAAATTTGGAGAGTTTTATTACTTAGATAATTTTCTCCCATAGCTTGCTAATTTTGTATTGTATAGATTAGTTTGGTCTTTTGTTTTACTTTTTATAGGCAAATGTATGTTTTTGCAACAGTTGACAGGTTAACAAACCCTCCTGTTACAGTGGCCAGTGTACACAGTAAAAAGGCCTGCAAAGACTTTTGTTTAGAACAGCCCTTGACATAGAAGTTAAAATGCAAACTGAGGTATGTTTAGTTTAAGGTTGTGTTCAACAGGCTGCTGAGTGGCGCAGTGGGTAGCACTGCATTCTTGCAGCAAGAAGGTTCTGGGTTTGATTCCCAGCCCAGGTTATTTTTGTATGGAGTTTGCATCTTCTCCCTGAGCATGCGTGGGTTATCTCCGGGTACTCCGGTCCTCCCACAGTCCAAAAACATGACTGTTGGGTTAATTGGCTTCTCTAAATTCTCCTTAGGTGTGAGTGGTTGTTTGTCTCTTTCCCTGAGATGGATTGCCAACCTGTCTAGGCTGTACCCCGTCTCTTGCCTGTAGACAGCTGGAGATAGGCACCAGCACACCTGGCGACCCCACTTGGGATTAAGTGTGTTAGAAGATGGATGCTTGTGTTCAACCTGTTTTCTTGTCAAACTGCTTTTATCATGTTTTTTTGTGGTCCAATTGTTTTTTTTGTTTTACAAATACTTTTTGCTTTTATTTTTCTTTTATTCTATTTATTAATTTATTGAGCCAGTATAAATGTTACCTTTGCATGCCAGTTTGGGAGGTCTTCATTTTGGTTTTGTTGGCCTCATTTTCTTTGTACAACCAGATTTATGTTTAGAGGTCAGATTTTTTTTTTTATTTTTTTTTTTTTTTTGTAAATAAATATGTTACTATTTTTTGTCTTTAAAATTCCCTGTCCTTCTCTGTTATATTTTTTTTGTATTTTATTTTATTTTATTGGCTTGGTCCCTTGCACTGATTAAAAATCTCTGATTTTCAAAATGTTAAAACCTCAACAATTTGTTGAATGTAGGCAACATTCTTATAGGGAAACAAACCCAGTTTAACAAATCATAGCTGTAAGAAGATTGGTAATTGATCCAGATAATAGTTTTAAAACCACATGGTCGGTTATATTAAAGCCTTTATGTAAAATGTTGACCTTATGTTGATAAATTGAAATTCTATGCATACTTCTTCTCTCTAAAAATCATTGCAGTTGTTTGCTCTTTTATAAGTCCTCCAAGGGATCCGATCAGTTGAAAGAAATCTTTGAAGCCCTGTATTAGTTTAATTAATATTCCCATAATAGTTGCATGTTACAATCTATACGCTATAGAAAAAGATTTCATGATGCGCTGCTTCTATGAACCTGGTAAACACAAAGACATAACAGGATGTCCAAAGAGTCCATTCTTAAACAATTTCAAAAACTTGTTGGAGGTAATTCTTCTTATTTAAGGTAATTTCTCAAATTTTCTTTTCAAAATATTTGCTTTTTAGAGTAATCATATTCTTTTAGAAGTAGCATAAAATTTAGCATTAGTGTTTTTGCATGATACTGCTGCATTGAGCACTCATTGTGCAACTCAATGGCTTCTGTTTAACAATTTATCTGGATTATAGTTCAAAGGTACAGACATCAAAAGGATGAATGAGTAAGGTAAAACCCACTCCCACTGCATTTCTCAGCAAACAGACTATTTCTCTACCTTGGATCAGACACATTCCTGTGAACTGATACATATTGCTTTCTCTTACACACACACACACACACACACACAAAAAACACACATCTGAAACCTGAAGCTAACACAAACATCAACATCATCCAAAAAATATGCTACCCAGACGATCATCCTCACCTCTGACAACAGCAGGTCAACTGCATCTTTATGTCAGAAATCAGTCCTATTAATAATTCATCCAATTCCATCAATATTTCAGTCATAAGCAGCCTTATTTCTGTCCTGCCTGTAAAACTAAATCATTAATGACCTATGGAACACATAAAAAACAACACAGAGAGAGTTAGTGTCCAAATGTGTGCTAACATTGCTTCGTTCAGACATGTGAGCTCCCGACACTGGGCATCCAAGTGCGCCTATTGTCTTTCCTCCTCCTCCTCTTGCATATGTGTGCGGCTATCAAATCACTTCAGCAACAGTGATCTAACACCATGGGCAGCATGGTCCAGTCCTCTGATTAAAAAGGAAATTGGGCTTCATTTTCAAACTGCATTATTAGTGGAGACTTGCCTGCGCTGCCACAAAGGAAAGACTCACATTTTCACAGTGTAATAGCTATTACCAGGAGCAAATTATTGGATATACAAAGGTTTTCAAACTGTTGAGATTCATAGATAATGCCAAATCTCATTATAGAGAGGATTGCAAAAGTATCAGTTAATTGTCTTTTTTGGAATAGATTGAGGTATTTTATTGTGATATCTTGTCATAGGGCAAAACAAAGCAATCCATAATTATGAAGTAGAAGGAACATTACACATAGTGTGCCTTTAATGCGGACAGCCCTAAATAACTTAGAATACTAAAAAAATTACTTATCAAGAAAGCACATAAGAGGTAACGCTGGAGGAGCTGCAAGTATCAGGTAGTAAAATCTTTTTAGGGAATGTTTTTAGGCTGCAGTCACACTAAAGGAGCACTGAGTGACCTAAATCTGACATTTTGTCCTTATGTGACCCATATCTGATGACACAAATGTACAGTAGGTCTTCAGATATGGTACTGTATAATTCAATTCTTTTTTTGTTGGACCCAGCCATCTTTGTGGTCCTAAATCAGAATGTAGTTCTAAGTGACCTTAGACTGAACGGTCATTAATCCAAGGTTTACATCAATGTTTGTGACAGGCTTGTGCTGGAGAAGGAGGGATGATGTGAGATTATATGTAAACAGTGGGGAAAACAAGTGAGTTTAATATTTGATTACTGTATGCCAGCACTGATGTTCTGATTTGCAGGTTTTAGCAAAGTCTCTTTATTTATGCAGTGAAGAACAAGCCTACTTGCATCTAGGTGATGCTGATAAAAAAAAATCAACTTGCAGATCATTGTGAGAAGTGTTCGTCCACTTTCAAAAGAAGGGCCTACAACAGCATTCTTTATATATTTTAAAACGGAGGCTGTTGATTGTAATAGTTTTCCTTAGCTTGGGTTGTACAACATTTCATGATGTACACACAATTACAGACATGTGCAGCAGCAGTATTTACCTTCATAAACACAGCGTGTTGCAGGTTTTACCACGTCGTCTTCTGTGCATGTAGGTCACTTCAAGGCCATTGGCTGTTAAAACTGGAGTTCAATGGCAGTCACTATAATAATGTAAACAATCAAGGGGAAAATTTTTAATTGAGCACGGAGCTATGCAATCAAGAAAATAACCTTGCATGCGCTTGCCACAAACATGTCCCTTTAGGAGAAGTGGCAAAAAAAATAAACATTTGAAGGAAAAAAAACAGCAAATTACAGCTCACAACCCCTAAACCAACCACCCCCCATGGTGCAACATGTTGGTGACAGCACGTTATGGGGATACTTTTTATTAACTGGGAAGATGGTCAGAGTTTATAACAAATTGTTTGAGATAAACAGTTGGTAAATCTGGGAAAAGAACAATGCAGAAAAAGACTTTAGACCAGGGTGGATTTTCACTTTCAGAAGGACAATAATCTTAATATTAAGCATTTTTGGACACAGTACCACCTGAAAAAGGTATATTCTTTTAAGCAAAACAATATATGGTCTCAAAGTATTTTTTAAAACATTACCTCAACAAGAGCTTGGCTTTTTTCGGTCTGTCACAAAATACCGTAATGGGAATATACTGCCCCATTACAGTTTTTCAAGTACAAATGTCAAATTTCCAAATTTTTAACTTAAAGGAATAGTACACCCAAAACATGATTAGCCTTCATTTTCTACTCACCCCCATGCTGAACAAAACTCTGGAGTACTTTTTTGATATCTCAAATGCATCTGGAGATCTGGGAGGCTTCTTGCTGTCTGCTGACATTCAAATAATGGAGGTCTATGGCGCCCGAGACAGAAAGGTCCATAAAAGTCCACAAAAACGTGTCAATATTCCTCCATACTGCTCGTCCAATGTATTCCAAGTGTCCTGAGTGGGTAGCGTCCACAATTTACTCGAAACGAAGTCATTTAGAATGTTTTTAGAGCATAAACAGTAGTGTATAAGATTTCCTAATAGCGCCCCCATGCGCGCTCACGATTCTACGGAAGCCGGCAGACCAAACCAGCGCATTCAGCTCGGCAAAGAACTCATGCTCTTCCTCAACACTGAAGTCCTCAGACATTTTTCTTTCGTTGTTTCTTTCTTTGCACAGGTAAACAGCACATTTCTTCTTCTACGCTTGCATTATCGGCAGAGCAGATGCTGAATGCGCACTTTCTTCCGGTTTGGTCTGCCGGCTTCCGTAGAATCGTGAGCGCGCATGGGGGCGCTATTAGGAAATCCTATAGACTACTGTTTATGCTCTAAAAACATTCTAAATGACTTCGTTTCGAGTAAATTCTGGATGCTACCCACTCAGGACACTTGGAATACATTGGACGAGCAGTATGGAGGAATATTGACACGTTTTTGTGGACTTTTATGGACCTTTCTGCCTCGGGCGCCATAGACCTCCATTATTTGAATGTCAGCAGACAGCAAGAGGCCTCCCAGATCTCCAGATGCATTTGAGATATCAAAAAAGTACTCCAGAGTTTTGTTCAGCATGGGGGTGAGTAGAAAATGAAGGCTAATCATGTTTTGGGTGTACTATTCCTTTAATAGAAAGGAGGTCGGATCTAAAATTTGAGGAATCGCCTCCAACATCAGAATTCAATATAGCTGTAATTCTCATTCTTCTACACTAAGTTGTACAGAAACAGCACAGCCGACAGAGAAAACTTTCTGCAGATGCTACAGGTAAATAAAAAATGGGCAATGGTTTTAGCCATCTTGTCTGACAAAGTCTTTGACTGAAAACATCCTTTGGTCAGAGCTGGATGATAACCTGAAGGCAAACACAATATATTGTTATTTTTTATCTGATTCTGAAGCCTGAATAGACGCCTCAGTACTACCCATGTTTCCACAGCTACTGTTGCAGAAATGTAACAATACCTCCTTTTGTGAGTATTTTTACTCATTTTTACTCATTTTTATTGAAATGGATGTTCAAAGCTGTCAGAAACACACTTCTGCAAGCAAAGACGCATTCAGAGCAGCCCCCCGCCCCCACATCGGCTCCTCAGACCACCTTTCTGTGATGCTAATTCCTGCATACAGACCCCTGCTGATCAGAGCAAAACCTACAGTGAAGCAGGTGAGGGTCTGGACGGAGGGGGCCATGGATGCACTCCAGGACTGCTTTGAATGCTCTGAATGGGACATGTTCAAATCAGCAGCAACATATGACAACAAGATCAATGTTGATGAGTACGCCATGACTGTTTCAGCCTACATCAACCACTGCATCGAGGACGTCAGCACAACAAAGACCATCACCACCCGAGCCAACCAACGGCCCTGGATGACTGAGGAGGTCCGCCACGCGCTAAAAGCACGGAACTCAGCCTTCAAGTCTGGTGACAAGGAGGCACTGAGGACAGCTAGAGCCACCCTGAACCGTGCCATCAGGTTAGCAAAGCGGAACCATAACCAGAAAATCCAGCATCTGTTCCACGACGCCAACAACACCAGGAGCATGTGGCAAGGCATACGGGCGATCACAGACTACAACACGCCCCCTGCCCCGGTGGATGAAGTTGATGCTGACTTCCTAAACGGACTAAATAACTTCTTTGGGAGGTTTGAGGCACTAAATCGCACTCCAGCAGTGAAGGCTGTCCCACATCAGGAAGAGGAGGTTCTCTGCCTTGACACAGCCGACGTGTGGAAGACTCTGAGGAGGGTCAACCCGCGGAAGGCCCCAGGTCCCGACAACATACCTGGGCGGGTGCTCAAGGAGTGTGCAGGTCAGCTAGCTGGTGTCCTCACGGACATTTTTAACACCTCGCTGGAGCAAGCCACAGTGCCAGCATGCTTCAAGTCTGCCTCCATCATCCCAGTGCCAAAGAAACCTCAAGTCACCTGCTACAACGACTACCGGCCCGTCGCACTGACTCCCATCATGATGAAGTGCTTTGAAAGGCTGGTAAAGGAACACATCGTCTCCAGTCTCCCCCCAACACTCGACCCGTTCCAGTTTGCCTACCGGCGAAACCGCTCCACTGAGGACGCCATCTCCTCTGCTCTTCACCTGAGCCTGGCCCACCTGGAGAGAAGAACACCCACGTGCGGATGCTGTTCCTGGACTTCAGTTCAGCGTTTAACACCATCATCCCACAGCACCTGGTGGGAAAGCTGGAACATCTGGGCTTCAACACACCCCTTCGAAACTGGCTGCTGGACTTCCTCACCAACAGACCTCAGTCAGTCCGGGTCGGTCAGAACACCTCTGATGTCATCACCCTCAGCACGGGCTCCCCTCAGGGCTGCGTCCTGAGCCCCCTGCTGTTCACCCTGATGACATATGACTGCGTCCCCAGGTTCACCACCAATCACATCGTGAAGTTTGCGGACGACACCACGGTGGTGGGCCTCATCAGGGACGACAACGACCGGGACTACAGAGAGGAGGTGGAGCAGCTGGTGGACTGGTGCAGTGAAAACAGTCTGATCCTGAACGTGGAGAAGACGAAGGAGATCATCGTCGACTTCAGGAAAAACCGCCCCCACCATGCTCCACTGCTCATCAACAGCTCAGCTGTGGAGGTGGTCAGCAGCACAAAGTTCCTGGGGGTGCACATCACGGACAACCTCACCTGGACTGTAAACACTTCATCTCTAGTGAAGAGGGCACAGAAGCGCTTGTACTTTCTGCGGAGGATGAGGAGAGCCCGCCTGCCCCCGCCCATCCTCACAACCTTCTACAGAAGCACCATAGAGAGCGTTCTGACCAGCTGTCTCTCTCTGTGGTGTGGAGGCTGCAGAGCTTCTGACTGGAAGAATGTGAGGAGGGTGGTGAGGACAGCGGAAGGAATCATTGGGGCTCCTCTTCCCTCCATTAAGGACATGTCATCACAGCGCTGTGTGTCCCGAGCCCGTAATATCATCAAAGACCCCTCACACCCCCACCATGGACTGTTCTCCCTGCTGCCCTCTGGAAAGAGGTTCCGCAGCATCCGCTGCAGATCCACCAGGTTGTGCAACAGCTTCTTCCCCACTGCCATCAGACTGTTGAACCTTTGATCCACAATCCGAACTCTGCACCTATTGCACATTATCGGGCATCAAATGCTGCTGAACTTTTAACTTTTAGCCCTTTAAATTGTTCATCTCATTGTATTTTTCAATAACGCATTTTTTGCACAAATGCCATTTTGCACTGAACCACTGCAACTTGCACACTGTCTCTTATCCTCTGCACTGTTCACACTTTGACCACTGCTGCACTTTTTGTATTTTTCTATAACTCGTGCCATTTGAAATATCAATGCAACGTTCATAAGCTGTATGTAACGCAATTTCGTTCTGTATGCACCCTGTGCATACAAAATGACAAATAAAGAAGTCTAAGTCTAAGTCTAAGTCTAAATATTTGCAAAGAAATTTATTTAAGGATATCAGAGGGGGCTGAATGCAAAGGGACATTTCACAGGTTTTACCTGTATCAGACAAATTAGTCCACAACATTAAACTTAAATCACATCATAAAATGTTGTTTTATTGTTACAAAATACAATAAAGTTTTAATGGAAATGAATAGATTGGGAGGATCGAGGAGCATTAAAAAAACATTAAAAAGCACATTTAACACCACTATCGACACTACAACCCAGTTTCAACGTCGAAGAACTGTTCAGTTTGCACACACTCTCTGACACAATTAACTTGCTGCAAAACAAGATGTTGCGGGAAAGAAATCCTGCATATAAATTAAAGAAAATGTAAATGGAGGTAAATGGGGCAGGAATTGCTGAGGCCACCCTAGCATCACTAACACGGAAGCTTGCAACATTTCTTTACAGCTCCCTGATTTCATTGTCATAAATATTCACTGACCAGAATAGATGAGCGTAATAGCTGGTAAAATGGCCCAACTGTCAGAGAGCAAATTACTTTCATTTCAACGCAGCGCCACCAAGCAGCGAAAGGCAATGACATGTAAATAGCAGATAAAAAAAGAGAAAGAAAGAAAGGCACTTACACAGAAGTCATTAACATGTAAATACCAACAGAGTGGAAATGGAAGATGAAAGGGGAAGAAAGTTTAGAGCCAGAAGCCTTTTTAGTTTAGAGGTGCTGTAATTGTCTCCCCTCTCATTCATTTTTAAACATTTAGGTGGAGAACTTTGATTGATTGAATCACAGATGAGACCTTTTGCTCTGAATATGACCTGACCTAAAATAACACTCTTCCCATCCCGACTATCTTTCCACTCAAGTGTGGCTGCCACCCATGTGAAACAGAGTTGTACATGAGTCACATAATATCCTCTCTTTGCACTGAAATGGCTTCCTCAGCGCGTCAAGCTTTGTGCTCCACTGGCTGCAGTTGCCGCCGCTGCATCCCCTTGCCTGTGTGCTGTATGAGTGATGGCGGGGAGCAACTGGCTTCCATTGGGATCTAATCAAATGTGAGGGTCCGTACGGGCTTGCGGCCTGATAGAGAGTCGCTTTAACAGAGCTGCTCAAGGGAGACTCATCCATCAACCTGCAACCAACCAAAGAGCACCGGGGCTACCGCTGGCAATGATGGAGAGCCAGCTGACTGACTGAATAGAGGAGCAAGCGTGTGTGCAGATGTCTGTCTGCACATGCACCACAGATGCATCAGTATGTAGGAGAAACATTACGACATAAGAGAAGATTATGACATAGGAGAAAATAACCACGTTATCTTGTGCTTTACCCCCTGAACAGTAAAATGAGTTATGTTTGAAAGCCTTGCAGTGGACAGGTTTAGTAATACAGATATTTCACATTGGTTGGGGCCCCCTTGAACATGGCAGTATGATAGAGCAGGGGGTGAATCCTCCATACATGCATAGATGTCCTCTGCCATCTCTTCTGAGTTGTGACTTGTTCATAAATTGTCAGCTACTCCTTTTTTTCCCCTTATCCTTGGTATTAACAGGTGACTTTGATAAAGAGCTTTTTGATATCCTATGCAACATTTCAAAAGATAAAAAGCAGTTGCAGAAAATAAATAAATGCATTGATTGATCCCCTTTTCATTTTTTTTTAGCTGGAAGAAAACATTTTCATATGATATGTCTTTAGAGAAGGTTATTAACAATAATGACAATGTACAAATCAGCCACTTCTTGAAGGTGTTTCGGCAAACTCTGGAAGACCAAAGCAACTTCTAGCTCAGCTTTCACCACCGCCAGGAAGTCCTGGGGTCCAATTGGTAATTAGGTATGAATACATTATAGATGTGAAGATGACGCTCCAGTGAGGATTAATAATCAAATAGGTAAGGGAGAAGGAAAGCTTAGGAACATGGTGGAGATCTAGACAGAAGTGTGGAAAGTGGGCATGCAGGTGACGGTTATGAGGTTACTGTGGGCAACTGTGGGAAGTGATCTGGGAAAGACGAAGAGGAATTATCTGACTGCACAAATCCAAGTTTGGAGTGAAAGCTGCTCAGCAGTTTCAACCTGTGATGTTCAAAGCACAAGAGCAATGAACTGCAGCTAAATAAACAAGATAACCTAAAGCCTTTCTTCAAAGGAGGTAAATAATCAAAGTTAACAAGCAAAGATACAGTTGCTTGACTCTACCCAAAAGGCTGGTGATCAGAAAAAGACTTGTCTTTCAGCAGCTCCCATTTTTTCAGCTATAAGATGACAGAATGACTGTCAGCTGTGGAGTGTGCTTCTCCTCCTCCTCCTCCTCCTCCTCCTCCTCCTCCTCCTCCTCCTCCTCCTCCTCCTCCTCCTCCTCCTCCTCCTCCTCCTCCTCCTCCTCCTCCTCCTCCTCAGAGCCCTCAGTCTGTGCTCTGTGAAAAGGTTTGTCTGTTGTTGCCTGACCTTGATATAATAGAGAAATAGGGTTTGGATTCTGTCAATTATGTTATTGTTATTTTTTTTTTATTGATGTTATTAATGTAAAAAAAATTCAATCAATTAAACTTGTCTTGAAAATGAAAATACACTTATAAGATGTGCAAAGTGAAAAATACAACTTTGATATTATTGTATAGTAAAAATCAGAATAAAAAAAATGTATTGAACCTGGAGCTTTCTTGGGAAAAACTCACTCAGAGCAAGCTCTTTAAATAACACTTCATATTGTATATGTATTAAATAACTATGAAAATGACAACAGATTTTGACAAAAATTGTCAGACCAGAGAAATGGCTCCTGTTACAGAACCCAGCACTCACCACCGGGTTCGCTTCTTCAGGACATCAGCCCTAAATCCAAGTTAAAGAATCCTTTTATACATACAACCTGCCACATCATGACATTGTTACATCATACACATGTTTTTAAAATAAGGCATCACTGCCCCAAGCCATATCAAAATATTATATAGTGTTCCAGATAAAGGACATTCCGAATGTGCAGAGATCTTGTTGTTAGGAATGATCCTCTCTGTCTGTGCCCTCATTTCATCCCCAAATCTTCGCTACGTACATAATACATAACAGAACAGAAGAACTGTCCTAATTAGATAAACTGCATTAGGGAAACATTCGCCTTAACACGTAACAGGCAGTATTACGGTTTAATAAGTACACATGAACCATAAAAATAATCCTCACAAGTTATACAGTTGATTATATTTGCAGCTGGGTGTTAACTAAATGTTGCTCACACCATTTCAGATACAGTTGTCATTATGAAGGCCAAGTCATAAATGAGATTAAGGTTGTCAATAACCTGACTGCACTTTGTGTATTCTGTGCAAATTCAAAAAACATTCTAAATAATTTTATATCTTTGTATCAGGTGTAAGCAAATTTTGGCAGGTAAAAAAATGACTGTATCTGGTGGCCAAAACTTTACGCGCTGCTTCCTAGCACTAATTTATTTAGCATAGGGACCTCCTGTCATCCATAGCTGTCACTAGGAGCTTTATTAATCCTTTTCATGACATAACATATAGGCACAGGCCACCTCCAGGGTTTTAACAAAAATTAAAAATATCTTAAAGGAATAGTACACCCAAAACATGATTAGCCTTCATTTTCTACTCACCCCCATGCTGAACAACACTCGGGAGTACTTTTTTGATATCTCAAATGCATCTGGAGATCTGGGAGGCTTCTTGCTGTCTGCTGACATTCAAATAATGGAGGTCTATGGTGCCCGAGGCAGAAAGGTCCATAAAAGTCCACAAAAAACGTGTCAATATTCCTCCATACTGCTCGTCCAATGTATTCCAAGTGTCCTGAGTGGGTAGCGTCCATAATTTACTTGAAACGAAGTCATTTAGAATGTTTTTAGAGCATAAACAGTAGTGTATAGGATTTCCTAAAAGCGCGTTCACGAGTCTACGGAAACCGCGGCAGACCAAACCAGACGAAAGTGCGCATTCAGCTCGGCAAAGAACTCATGCTCTTCCTCAACACTGAAGTCCTCAGACATTTTTCTTTCATGTTTCTTTCTGTCATGATGGGTATCAGGGAGGCCCAATATGAAGAACACTGACGACACGGATGGAAAGTTTAACAGAGTTTATTTGCAAGTTCACACATATAATAAAGACTGATGCAATGGTTCTGGGCTGGGACCGGTTCACTGGTGTCTGTGAGAGAGACAGTTTGGTTAGCGAAGGCTTGGCAGAGACTTGACTTGATTGTGTTCAGATTTGTACCTTGATGAATGTAGATGAGGCTTTGGGAGCGGAACTGTTGGGTCCGGAGAAAGCTTGGTTTGGCAGAGTCCTTAAGCTGTTTCAGCGTCTTACTTCTAAAGGCTGGTTTGACCTTGGCTTGTGTTTCCAGCTCGGAAACCTGAGCTGCTAGGAAATCCAGAGAGTGAGTCTTCAGGTTTGGCTCGGAGGGCAGGCTTGGCAGGTTAAGCTCTTCCAGAACTTCACAGGAGGAAAAAACAGGAAACCTGGAAGCAGAGACAAAAAGGTTAGAATCCAGGTTGGACTCAAAGGAAACTTGGTTCACTAGGGATCTACGGCTTAAGTGCTAACCAACTGATTAAGACACTGCGGCGTCGAGGCAAGGTCTGAAGGCAGCTTAAGTAGTCCAGGTCCTCCAGATGATATCATCAGCTGCAGGTGTGCAGAGCAGCTCAGCAGGGAGGATCCAGAGCGGACTCTGCTGGAGAAAAGGTGTATTTCTCCAGCTCCCAACAATACCCCCCCCTCAACGACCGCCCCTTGGCGGTGCGGAAGAGGTAGACGGGAGGGAACGCTCATACTCCTCGATGAGAGAAGGGTCGAGGATGTATGAACCAGGAACCCATTGTCAGTCCTCCGGACCGTAGCCCTCCCAGTCGACGAGGTACTGCCAACCGCGACCTCGCCGACGGGAGTCCACGATCCGGCGAACGGTGAAGGCCGGATGTCCATCGACTTCCAGGGCGGGTGGAGGGGAGTCGGATGGAGGGCAAATGGGACTAGAGATGACTGGTTTTACCTGGGAGACGTGGAACGTAGGGTGAATCCTGAGTGTCGGGGGAAGTTTAAGACGGACGGCGGAGGGGTTGATGACTCGAGTGATCTTGTATGGGCCGATGAATCTCGGGGATAATTTGCGGGAGGGGGATGTCCCGGGTGGACAGCCAGACCTCCTGGCCGACCTTGTACTCGGGGGCTGGACGTCTCTTGGGGTCTGTGAACCTCTTAGAGGACTCAGAGGAACGGTTTAGTGCTTGGATGGTCTCTCTCCAAACACGCTGGCAACGACGGATGTGGTGATTGACAGTCTTCACCGATATCTCTCTCTCGTCTGCAGGGAAGAGAGGTGGTTGGTAGCCGAGGCTAACTTGGAAGGGAGACTGACCGGTAGATGCAGACTTGAGTGAGTTATGGGCGTATTCTATCCAGGTGAGATATTGACTCCAATCGGTGGGATTATTGGAGGTGAGACAGCGGAGGGTGGATTCGAGGTGTTGGTTCATCCTCTCAGTTTGACCATTAGACTGGGGATGATAGCCAGAAGTTAGTGACACTTTACAATTTAGAGCAGAACAGAAAGCCTTCCAAACATGTGAGACAAATTGGGGACCACGATCTGAGAGGATGTCCTGGGGAATACCATGGAGGCGAAAGACGTGCTTGATCAGCAACTGGGCGGTTTGATAGGCCGTAGGAAGCTTTCTGAGAGGGATCAGATGACAAGATTTGGAGAAACGATCTACGATGGTTAAAATAGTTGACATACCTCGAGACTCTGGGAGACCAGTGACGAAATCGATGGCAATATGGGACCAAGGACGTGAGGGCACAGGGAGCGGTTGCAGCAAGCCGGAGGGTGGCTGATGAGAGGCTTTGTTCCGTGAACAGGTGGAGCAGGCTGACACATATTCCTTTACATCACGATGCAAAGTGGGCCACCAAAACCGTCTTGAGATCAGTGAAACTGTTCGGCTCACTCCCGGATGAGCAGAGAATCTTGCCGAGTGCATCCAATGAATGAGACGAGACCTAACAGACGAGGGAACATAGGTACGGTTAGGTGGTCCATTACCTGGATCAGGTTCTGTGGCCAGGGCAGCGTTGATTAAATCTGTTATCTCCCAAGTGACCATTCCAACGGTACATGAGGCAGGGAGGACAGGTTGGGGTGACTCAGGTTGATCCACAGCGTAGAGACGAGAGAGAGAATCGGGCTTGGTGTTCTTAGATCCAGGTCTGTAGGAGATAATGAGATTAAAACGTGAAAAGAAGAGAGACCACCTTGACTGTCGAGGAGTAGCTTGTTTAGTGGACTGGATGTAGGCGAGATTCTTGTGGTCAGTCCACACCAGGACTGGATGCTCTGCTCCTTCGAGCCAGTGTCTCCACTCTTCCAAAGCCAACTTAATGGCCAAAAGTTCTCGGTCCCCAACGTCGTAGTTGTGTTCTGCGGGAGTGAGTTTACGGGAAAAGAAGGCACAGGGATGGATTCGTTGATCAGAGTCGAGTTTCTGAGACAAAACTGCCCCTACACCGGAGTCAGAAGCATCAACCTCTAGGATAAATTGCTTAGATGGATCAGGTTGGATTAGGACTGGAGCTCTGGAAAACAAGGTTTTGAGTTTGTCAAAAGCTGCTTGTGCCTCGGGGGACCATCGAAAAACTCTCTTGGAAGAAGTTAATGCAGTTAATGGGAGGGCGGTTTGGCTGTAATTTCTGATGAACCTCCGGTAGAAATTAGCGAAGCCCAAAAATCTTTGTAGCTGCTAACGGCTTTCTGGAACGGGCCATTCTAAAACAGCTTTTATCTTCTCTTCAGAAGGCTTAACCTGCCCGCCCTCGAGCTCAAACCCTAAAAAGGTAACTGAAGATTTGTGAAACTCACATTTTTCAGCCTTTACAAAAAGTTTATTCTCTAGAAGTCTCTGAAGAACCAGGCGGACATGTCTCTTATGTTCAGATAGATTCTTGGAGTAGATCAGGATATCATCAATGTATACGAATACAAACACATTGAGAAAGTCTCTGAGGACGTCGTTCACTAGGGCCTGGAAACATGCGGGGGCATTTGTTAAGCCGAAAGGGATGACCAAATACTCGAACTGGCCCAAAGGAGTCTTAAATGCCGTTTTCCATTCATCTCCTTCATGTATCCTAAGGAGATGATAGGCATTTCTTAAATCGAGCTTAGTGAAAACGGTGGCTCCTTGTACAGGCTCAAAGGCTGAGGCGAGAAGAGGAAGAGGATATTTGTTTTTGATAGTGATTTGGTTCAGGCCTCTATAATCTATACAGGGTCTCAAAGAACCATCCTTTTTTCCAACAAAGAAAAATCCTGCGCCCAACGGGGATGAAGAAGGGCGAATTATTCCTGCAGCTAGCGACTCGTTAATGTATTTTTCCATTGTTTCACGTTCTGGTTTGGAAATGTTATAAAGTCTACTGCTGGGTAACGGAGCACCGGGTAATAACTCGATGGCACAGTCGTATGGTCTGTGTGGTGAAAGGGACGAAGCACTGACCTTACTGAAAACAGGAGCCAAATCATGGTAATCAGGGGGTACCGGAGTAAGGTCAGGGACGTCCATCTCCCCCCCACCTCTAGGGGACCCCACAGCGGGAGCTGCAGAATGGAGGCAGGTCTCGTGACACAATGTGGACCAGGACTCCACATGACGATCGGCCCAATTAATATGGGGATTATGCTTCTCCAGCCATTCATAACCCAGTACCAGTGGGGAACATGCGGATGAAAAAACAAAGAAGGTTATGGACTCTCGATGGTTACCTGAGATTAGAAGTTCAAGGGGTTGAGTTTGGTGGGTGACTTGATGAAGTTTCTTCCCATCAATCGCAGAGACTCTGAGAGGCTGGGTTAAAGGAACCGTAGCAATTTGGAGCTGTTGGACGAGATCAGAGTCTATTAAATTACGTTCACATCCAGAATCAATGAAGGCTGAAAGAGAGAGGCTCTGGTCGAGGAAAAACAACGTGGCAGGTACCAAAAGACGAGGAGGTTTTTCATTTTCTTCATGGCCCGTCAGACTCCTCAAAACCTCTGACGGGCCCCGGCTTTTGATTTTTCTGGACAGGAAGCAATGAAGTGTCCACTCTCACCACAATAAATGCAAAGTCTGCCCAAAAATCTCCTTTGCCTTTCCTCAGGAGACAACCTTGTGTGTCCAACCTGCATCGGCTCCATTTCAGTTTCTCCAGGATGAGTAGCCTGAACAGGCAAAGGGAGAGGCTGGCTCTTTGGCTTTGGTCTGGATAACTGTTCTGTGGGAGCAGAAACAACAGTCACGTTATTAGAGGCGGGGGCAGAGGAAAATAACGCCAAACTCTTATGTTTGCGGCTGTTTCTGGCCCGAATCCGGTTGTCCAGTTTTATAGTTAATTGGATTAGTTCTTCGAGTGTAGCCGGTTCATCGCGGGTAGCCAACTCATCCTTAATATTTTCGTTTAATGCTTCGAAATAAGCACTCTTTAAAGCACCCTGGTTCCATCCAGAAGCAGCTGCTTTAACCCGGAAATTTATAGAAAATTCGGCCACAGAAGAATTTCCCTGTTTTAAATGAAGCAGAGCTCGAGAATCAAGGGTTTGGTCAGTGTCTTGGTTGAATACCTGGGAAAATTCAGAAACAAAATCTGAATAGTGACAGCTTAAGCTTTCATCTGAGGCAAATCTGGCTTGAGCCCAAGCCAGAGCTCTTCCTGTTAACTGGGAAAGGATAAACGTTATTTTCTTGTGGTCCGTGGGAAAACTGCCAGGAGAGTTCTGGAAAATGAGACGACATTGAAATAAAAATCCCTTGCAATCAGTTACGTTACCAGAAAACTTCTCTGGGAGACTTGGACGGAACTCGGATGACGTCACAGCCGGTGACCTCGGCGGAGGAACTGGACCCGGAAATGGTTGGGTTGCTGGAGCGGTGTTAGCATTACTCACGTAATTTGCGTAGCTTTGGAGCCTCTGGTTTTGCATCTCAATATGCGTGTTTAGTTCACGGAGAGCCAGAGCGTGTCCATGAATTTTAGCTTCTTGCTCCTCTAATCGACGGAGGAGGTGATCTGCTGGGCCTTGTGTTTGGCCGCAGTGTTCTGTCATGATGGGTATCAGGGAGGCCCAATATGCAGAACACTGACGACACGGATGGAAAGTTAAACAGAGTTTATTTGCAAGTTCACACATATAATAAAGACTGATGCAATGGTTCTGGGCTGGGACCGGTTCACTGGCGTCTGTGAGAGAGACAGTTTGGTTAGCGAAGGCTTGGCAGAGACTTGACTTGATTGTGTTCAGATTTGTACCTTGATGAATGTAGATGAGGCTTTGGGAGCGGAACTGTTGGGTCCGGAGAAAGCTTGGTTTGGCAGAGTCCTTAAGCTGTTTCAGCGTCTTACTTCTAAAGGCTGGTTTGACCTTGGCTTGTGTTTCCAGCTCGGAAACCTGAGCTGCTAGGAAATCCAGAGAGTGAGTCTTCAGGTTTGGCTCGGAGGGCAGGCTTGGCAGGTTAAGCTCTTCCAGAACTTCACAGGAGGAAAAAACAGGAAACTTGGAAGCAGAGACAAAAAGGTTAGAATCCAGGTTGGACTCAAAGGAAACTTGGTTCACTAGGGATCTACGGCTTAAGTGCTAACCAACTGATTAAGACACTGCGGCGTCGAGGCAAGGTCTGAAGGCAGCTTAAGTAGTCCAGGTCCTCCAGATGATATCATCAGCTGCAGGTGTGCAGAGCAGCTCAGCAGGGAGGATCCAGGGCGGACTCTGCTGGAGAAAAGGTGTATTTCTCCAGCTCCCAACACTTTCTTTGCACAGGTAAACAGCACATTTCTTCTTCTACGCTTGCATTATCGGCAGAGCAGACGCTGAATGCGCACTTTCATCTGGTTTGGTCTGCCGGCTTCCGTAGCGTCCTGAACGCGCAGGGACGCGCTTTCAGGAAATCCTATACACTACTGTTTATGCTCTAAAAACATTCTAAATGACTTTGTTTCGAGTAAATTCTGGATGCTACCCACTCAGGACACTTGGAATACATTGGACGAGCAGTATGGAGGAATATTGACACGTTTTTTGTGGACTTTTATGGACCTTTCTGCCTCGGGCACCATAGACCTCCATTATTTGAATGTCAGCAGACAGCAAGAAGCCTCCCAGATCTCCAGATGCATTTGAGATATCAAAAAAGTACTCCACAGTGTTTTTCAGCATGGGGGTGAGTAGAAAATGAAGGCTAATCATGTTTTGGGTGTACTATTCCTTTAATGAGTGCCCTTTGTGACACATGTAAATGTACACACCTTCATATGTTTTGGTTTTATAACAGAGAGTCACCTGTTTGTTGCATTTGTGTTTTGTAGTTCTTCCTGAAAGGCTTTAGTGTCAATTTGAACAGCGTAACTTTTATGTCTGCAGTAGAGACTGACATTTTTTCGGGAATCCCACAGGTCACGGGATTCCCGTGGGATTCCCGTGGGATGGGAGTCTCTATTAGTAATGATCACGTGATTGGGACGGTACAGGATTAAACATTAACGGGAGCAGAAGGGAGCAGGAGCAAACCAATAGTAACTAAAAAAAAACTAGGATCGATGCCATAAAATAAAATAGAAAGAAAAAAAATCCAGTACTGGCACCGCCATTTTGTTGTTTTTTTTCCTTGAAGCCTACACTATAATGCGAGTCAAAAAAATTACATGACCCAAAAACCAACAGTGCTTCCGCTCTGAGTTTTTCACCCGCGCTCAAAAGAAATTCAGATTCAATGTATTGGCAGAAATCTTATTGAAGACAACAAGAATGGGAGTGGTGCATGAGCGGGAGTCATTCTGAATAGGAGTGGGATGGGAGTGGGAGTAATTTCACCAGGAGTGGGACGGGACAGGATTTAGATTTCTACTCTGGCCCGGGATCGGGACGGGACAGTGGCGGCAGGCCCATAGGGGGCCTGATAAGACAGAAACATAAAATATATTTTTAGAAATTAACTCATAAATGTCAGTTTTACTCTCTAGACTGTGTACCTATAAGCAAAACAAATTATATAAACTACATTTCCCTATCTACTGTCATTAATTTGTGGATTTCCACAGACAGACTCCTACCGTCTCTGTTCTGGGGGCTGTGATCAGACAGCCCCACATTTGCAGAGAATCTGTCAATCATGTACTATTGCTAGGTGAATTTAATGGCCAATCAGCGTCTCGGAACTTTATGGTCTTGGGGCGCTGAAAATACTGCGCTTTAACAGGCTTCTGAACCCAAGCGCAGGTGCAGACAATTAGAGGGAAGATGGCGAATGTAACGAACGAGATGCAGCTTCCACCAAATTCGGTGAGATCCTTATTTATCTACCCGTTTGCCAGAAGAACATCCCTGTTGTAGGATATGAACATTTCATGTCATGGTTATTTGTTAGGTTTAAACACCAAACATTTTATGCAGTAACCTGTACAAAGGAAGACACAGATAATTTTAGTATGATTTACTTGCAAGGAGAGTGATCAGAGACTGTTCAGTTACAATTCTCCAAACCACTCTGAAACAGCTCCGCTCTCACAAGCCTTTATTAAGGAACTCCCTAACTACAATGTTGGTTCCGACTGCTGAAGGGAGGGGTGAAACCCAGTCGGAACCAGAAGTCTGCAAAACATCATACAGTATCATGAGATAAGAGCTTTCACTCCTTTCTCCGGTGTTAGTGAGTGCATTTCCCCGTGTTTTCTCCTTGCTGACCTTGAGCAGCCAGCTCTCTCATTCAGCACTCCATCTGCACAGACTTAAAACATTAGTACAGAACAAACAAGTAAAATACTTCAACACTCTTTATGATATAAGTGAAATAAGGATAACAAAATGTGTGAGCATAATAATATGATCCCAGTGTGTAAGCATAATAATATGATTAAAGTAATATGATTAAAGTAGAATAACTTGTACAATTAATCCAACATTTCCCCCCTGTTTATTCACTTTAAGCTATTTATTTTATCATTCAGTAGTTACTTCTTTTCAGATTTTCAACTATTAAATCATGTTTTAGCTGTTAAGGGTACACTCAGAGGTACTTTAAACTGGTGGGTTACTGGTAATATCATTAGAATTAGGATAAAAGTCAGGAAAATGCAAAGAGATCTCATCTTCTGTGCTGTCTTCATCATCAGATGGGTATTTTTTAGTGGGCATGAGGGCATACATTTCTGCTTTCATGGGTTGTATTGCTGTGGTAATCAGTCTATTTAGCAGCGCTCTAATACATGGAATACAACAACATCCACATAAGGTCAAGATGGCGGCAAATACAGCTATAGACATTAAAATAGAAAGCACCAATTGTTTGTATTTACCAAAAATGTCTCCAAATCCATCCCACATTTTTGTGTCAACTCCAGAATGGTCTTTCATTTTGCTGTTAAGAGAGCGAAGGCCTTCAAGGGCCTTTGTGAGGCTGCCATCTGCAGCGGTGTTCTTGGGAATAAAGGTGCAACACTGATCTCCAAAAATAGAGCACACACCACCTTTTTCAGCTAACAACATGTCAACAGCAATACGGTTCTGGAAAGCCATCAGAGAGGTAGCTGACAATTGTTCATGGACGGCGGAGAAGCCTTGTTCTGTTTTATTTCCCAGCCTCTGGACGTTATAATGGATGTAGTTAATTCTGTCTACATTTTTATTTAGAGTACACCACCAGCATAAAAAAGATTCAAATCCTGCAAAAACTTGATTGGCTAGTTTATACTCATCAGGAACACCTCTGGGTACACCAATGCTATCAATATAAGTAGGGTCATCTCCACTCCATGTATTTTCAGATGCCCTCCTCCTTCTAGCATGCTCTGTATGAGGTAAAATGCTGTTTGCAGTCGTTAACAATTCATCCATTGTGAGTGATGTAACAGAAACAGGTAAAATCAAAGTGACAGCAGCACACAATCCAGTGGTGTTACATGGAAGTTTGTCAAACAATTTGTCATCTCCACACCACCACCAGATGTCGCTGCGGGATTGAGGTTTAAAAAAGGTGGATACCAGTAAAATACTTGCACATTGTGTTTCATTTAGTGTGCCTAGTTTTGGGCTCGCTCCGGTCCTGTTTACACAGGTGGAATTTGCCACAGCTACTTTTTTCAAAAAGATTGGTTTCTTTTTCTCAGTTGTGGTCAGGGGATAGATGTTATCCCAATAGGTGCAATTATCAGATGGGACTGTATAATTCATTATATTTAGAAGACATTGAGGAGTTATGGTAGCAGGAACCACACGTAACAGCGGTCTAGCTCCCATACACACAAGACAATCATTAGACACTGTTTTAGCTGCTTGTTCTGCCATTAAAAGCCAGTTGTTTGTTTGCCCAGAGATTCCAGTGATGACTTGAAACAATTCATCTGTTTTAAGCGGACCATTAATATTTTGAATTTTTATCTGTTCACCTTGGGCAGAAGTAAGAATCCCTTGTATCTCATCTCTTTCTTGTGTAATATTTACGGGGCACAAATACAAAGGCCAACATGGATCGGTTCCACTAGACCGTGCACATAGAAATGAGGAAGAACAGCCTTCCTTCTCAAGGGGTTCTGCTGTGGAGTTTATTGTCATAGTGAAAACTTTGGAGGGATGGTTAACAGTGAACCCTGATATTCTACTCATCCATTTCTTAGCTAAAGGTGTCCATCCATATGATCCCTTTTTCCACTGTCCAGTGGTTCTAAATACGTCTCCCCAACCATTATGAGTTCTTTGAACTACGCGAGGAAATAGGTAGAAATCATAACCGTGCCAATTTCCCGGGTCATGTTTAAATCTTTGCGAGAATGTTTGAAAAGGAATAGTCACCAAACTGATTACTCTAGTAGAGTTATAGCAGAGATAGACGTCCCTTTTACAAATAGCTGGATCATGAGGGCAACAAGAATCCTTGCCCTGAGTGAGAGCTAAAGACAAAACTAATATGAATAATCGCAACATCATCTAGGTTCAAACTTCAAAAAGTGTTCTATGGGTAATCTTTTTACACAATGGTCTACTTCCTATGACCTCTCGGCAGAGTTGTTGAACCTTCACCAGTTTGAGATGGTTGTATGCTAAAAAATACAACCCCCTTTGTACGATGGACTTCCTCTGAAGGTCGGTGAAGGAGACCAAATGTGTATTCTATAACAGGTACCACAGTAGAATTACTAGAGTGCTAAGCAGTATGGTAAGGTTCCAGAGAATAATTAAGAAGGTGATTTTACTTATTACTCATCTGATCTAACTATCACTTTCTTGCAATCCATTTAGAAAACAAATCTATTATAACCAAACAGAATTGAAAGGATAAATAGGTTTAGGGAAAGCACCTTTTTTAGGTCTTAAATTTAATTTTAGACATGCTTTACAAAAGTTTTTTTGCATAGAATATAAATCCATATGCTATATAATGATGCTCAATCAATCCTACAATCCCCCCGTTTGAGACATGAGTAAAATCATGACTCAATATAGCAGCTCATTCAAAGAAATTTTTTTTTTTTATTTGGAAGGATTGGTTTATGTTCTGGTCACATATAGGTGCCATCATGGATTTTAAGATAGTTTGGCTGATTAACATGTTTGTTTCGTTGAATGTCATCCCCACTTCACATGTATTTAATAAGAAATGTTATGTTTAATGCAACGTTACGATAAAATTAGGACAGCAACTAACAATTATTTCGTAAATCGATCAGTCTATCGTTAATTCTTTCGATTAATTGGTTAGCCAAAAATTCTGTAAAGAAGATTACTAATGACATTAAACCAGGTGAAACCAAAACATCTCCTCCTGAAGAGCTCCGGACGGAAAGTATTGACAGACAAAAACATTTTATAATCGTATTTGCAAAATGTTTATAAATTTATTTTACAGTTTTGGTATGATTACTGATCCAAGTGGGTTACTCTGTCGGGGAAAGCCAGATTTTACATGTATATTATGTGTTAGAGTCTCTATACTCCATTTAATGATGAATCACTAAATTTGTTTACGAATATGCAAATAATCAATTAATATGATTCATGTTTTCAGCCACAGATAAAATACATGAGATGGGCAACACAGAGTAACTACAGCCCAGATGTTCAACTTTCATAGTGAAGTTATTATTTTTAATGAAGCATAGTTGGTAAAAATATAAGAGTGGGGTTTAACTCTGCACGATTCTATATATTCAGAAGAAAGTACTGTATTTACCGTCTGTCTCAGTTGTTCAATTAAAATCATTTACAAAGTGGAAAACAGTCCTAATTCCACATTCATCAGAGCCGTTGATACTCCAACATTGATAAACAGCATCTAGTAAGTGTAGTGTTTAAAAATGTTTATTAATGTAGCAAAAATGCTCCTTTTCTCTTTAAACAACGAATTCCTCTCATCAGTACTGATGCTCATATCAAGCATAAAAAAAGAAAGGCATGCATAATGCATAGCACCAATGACACCAGACCAATAGTGTCCCTACCAGGGATGGGATGCCCAGCCTCTGTCTAAACAAAGCATGGCTAGAGCATCTCTGCCTAAGAGGTAACTGGACATTCAGGCAAAGTCAGTACAGACAGCCGGCAGGAGAGTCCTTCAGGGTCTCTCAACCACACAAGCTGGATCTCCTGCACAGCCTTTAAATGACCTTGAGCTAATCGGACTATGACAGTCTCAGGTCCTTGGCCAGCACCTGGAATTTGTTGTTTAACAGTTGTTCTGCATGCACCACTGTCACACAGGAAAACTGTTGAGGTGCTATTCACATGTATAGTTAATACAACTAATCCTTATTTGTGCATATTAATTATGTTTTTGATAAAAATGCTTTTGCTAAAATGCCATCAGAAGGCTGATAAAATAGAGAGGAAAAAGGAACAAGAACAGAGGGACAGAACCTAGAACAAATAATGAATGTCTATTCTATTAACATTTCTCTATCTGTAGAATGGGACTGTTTTATAGGTTTTCTTGTCAGGGGGCCCCCTGCCCATCCATGCCCAGGGCCCCAAATTTCCTAAATCCGCCCCTGCCTATAGACCATCATGACAGGAAAAAATGGATTTTCAGCTGGCCCCTGACCCGCCAAAGGATTTGGCAGCTCAATTAAAGGAAACACTCAATTTCAGGTTTGGGTTCAGGGGCTGGCAGTGGGGAGATTAAGCCTCCCCCCATATCTTTTGACCAAGCCCCCACAGGTCCCCCAGAACGGGTAACCCTTGTGGAGGTGCTGGGCATAGGAGAATAAACCGGTGGATTTTCAACTTTAGGAGCTGGCAAGACTGGGGCTGAAGCAGAAGCTGCAGCAGCACCAAGTTCATTTGGGTCTTGCTGTAAAGCTGCTTCTGCAGCTGCTTGTGCTTGCTGTAATAATGCTTTTCTAACATCTTCCTGTGTCCAGGTTCTGTATACCATTACTGTGGCTGGTTATTGGGCATTCCCCTCAACCTGGCCTGCTAAGGGGTTTGGTAATTCTATTAAAGGAAGCGTGAGGACTGCTCCTTCACCTTCCAGGTTCACAGGCATCACTCGGGGTGTCCGTGGAGACAGAATGTCATTAAATGTTGTCGCTAAAGTTTTTGACCAATCCCCTACAGAACCTTTGGACCTAGTAATATATCCCTGGGAGGTATCAGTTTGTGGAGAAGCTGCTTGAGGAGGGGCTGTGTTCAATGGTGCTTCTACATGTTGTGGGGGAGTATATCGAGGAGGATCCCCCGTGGGCGGGGGAGCTGAGGGATCGGCTGCAGCAACAACATCTCCCATAGATGGGAGATTGTGTATTTGATGTATCAGGTTAGAATAAGGCCCTACGTACTCATCATCCTCCTTTCTATGAAACATAACTGATCTTTCCTTTTCCTTTTTTCTTTCTTCACTTTCCCTTTCTTCCTCTTCTTTCTCTTTTCCTTGTCTCTCCCCCCTCTCTCTCTTAGCTCTGCGCTCTCCCTCTTCTCTCTGACCTGCCAATTTCATCCAGACCATGGTTTGCATGTAACCTTCTTTTGCCATCAAAGTGTCTTTATTTTTGCTTTTTGTTTTTATTTTTTGTTGCAATTCTTTAATGTTTGTGGTGCTCAATTTGCCTATTAAAACCGTAGTTTTTTTATCCAGTGACACAATGGCTCTAACGCTGATGGGTCATCATTTTCGACTGCTTTCCAATCTTTGCACTGGAGTTTCTCTAATAACTTCTGTTTTTCTTTACTGTGCCCTTTTCCCATTTTGAACTAAATTTGGGCCCAGTGGGTTTTTAACACCTGTCGTGTTCTAAACACTGGGGCTTCAGACAAGATGGTGATCAACTACTTTTTGTGGTAAAACTCACTTCAACCTTTACAGGTGGAGTTTTCTTGTCTACAAACATCCACAAAAGCTCACCATTTAACCCTTGTCTTTTTGGTGTGAAATACAGATATCTAGTGATATCTATATTTCCTTTCACACACACACACTCACACACACACTGCGCAGTTAACTTTTACTTTATTTTAAACACAGAGGACGCCGCTATCCTACGCAGAATTTAACTAGTTTACAACTCGGGGAGCCTGCCCTTACAAACTAGGGGAGCCTGCCCTCCCGCGGACTTTAACTGTTTTAAAATTTCTGTTTTACCTGATAGAGTCTAGAATTGTCAGGGTTTTAGTACAAAGGGGGACCTCGTTACCCCATGCGGAATTTAACTATTTAAGATAGAGGACACCGCCGTCCTTCACGAGGTTTAAACTGTTTGCAAAGGGGAATCTCGTGACCCCACGCTGAGAGGACTTCGCTGTCCTTCACTTCTATCTTTTTTTTTTTTTTTTTTTTTTTATATTATTATATTTTTATAAATTTTTATATTTTTATATATTTTTCTTCCAATAATTCACTCACTCCTTATTAAAAGAAAAACTACTCACAATTCTCTGCGTCCTCGAAATGCTTCAACCATCGGACCCCAGCCTGTAAGGGAGAGACCAGTCCCGTAAAGGGTCTCTTTGCTGCGGCCGCAGGCTTATCTGGGTCTCACTTACCTGCTGGGGGTCGTCGGGTATCTTGCAATCCGGCTCGAAGGACCAATTAATGTTAGGTTTAAACACCAAACATTTTATGCAGTAACCTGTACAAAGAAAGACACAGAGAATTTTAGTATGATTTACTTGCAAGGAGAGTGATCAGAGACTGTTCAGTTACAATTCTCCAAACCACTCTGAAACAGCTCTGCCCTCCAAGCCTTTTATTAAGGAACGCCCTAGCTACAATGTTGGTTCCGACTGCTAAAGGAGGGGTGAAACCCAGTCGGAACCAGAAGTCTGCGAAACATTATACAGTATCATGAGATAAGAGCTTTCACTCCTTTCTCCGGTGTTAGTGAGTGCATTTCCCCGTGTTTTCTCCTTGCTGACCTTGAGCAGCCAGCTCTCAGCACTCCATCTGCACAGACTTAAAACATTAGTACAGAACAAACAAGTAAAATACTTCAACACTCTTTATGATATAAGTAAAATAAGGATAACAAAATGTGTGAGCATAATTATATGATCCCAGTGTGTAAGCATAATAATATGATTAAAGTAGAATAACTTGTACAATTAATCCAACATTATTGTGACTGTGACGAATCCACCTGGTCGCTTAAAACAACCTCTCTAACTTTGCGCGCCACACACACATTCCTGTTATACTGTGTTTGTGAGGACCAATACACTCGCGCTGAGACCAGTAGCTCCATGAACTTAAAACACACAAGCTGTTCCTGGTTACCTGCTGGCGTATTGAGGGTGCACACTTAATATTTCAGTGGGGTTAGCCGTGTGTGTGTGTGTGTGGGTGTGTGGGGGGTGTGGGTGTGTACGTGTTTATGCTACGGGGACTTGTCATCTTCAGTCTGGCGGCGTCTTTGCTGGGTTCAAACCCAGTTTGGTGTAATTGAATAAGTCAATGAATCTGTGTAAAAGAATTAAGTTGTAAAAATTATTTGTTTTTGTACATCAATTGTTTGTGGAGGTAATATATGGACAAAACTGATTAATGAGAAGAAATCAGAAATAAGAGAGCCTGAGGGGAGGGGCTTAAACTATTTAATGATGGTTGTGGGAAGAAAAGCGGCCATTTCTGTTTTCTGTTTCTTTGTTACATTGCTGGTAACTGGAGGGAGGCTGAGGCCCAGAGGATCTTGTACATGTTTAGTTTTTTTTGCACCCTGTTTTGAGTTTTTGAGCACAATAAATCACCAACACCGGTAACCCGACTGAGCCTGGATTCTTGGAGGCCAAAGAACCCCGTCACAGGGACCCAAATCATCACTGTTACTGTTATTATATAGTAAATTAAATCATTACTGTTAAATTGTATGTAATGTCCAACTGTTTATTTGAATTCTTATTCCAGATTAGTTGGAGACATACACTAGGCTATATCAGCCCCACCAAAAATATTTTTCACCAGCCGCCACTGGACGGGACACAATTTTTTTCTGTGGCAGTGGGACGGGACAGGAGTGAAAATCCACTCCCGTGTCAGTCTCTAGTCTGCAGCAGGGACGTGCAGAGACCATTGGAGGGGCGGGTGCTCAAAGTTAAAAGAGGGCACATGGGGCACGGATTTAAAACATTATACAGAAACATACCTTGCTGTACAACTGGTTGACATGTACCAACCCATACTATAAATAATGGAACGTAGAATCAAAATACACCCTATCACACATACTCACATATTTGTTTGAGGTCAGTGCAAAGCGAAATGAGTGTGTTTTACCTCATGAAACAGCTTCTGTTGAGGGGGTTGGTGCTTCTGTGTTGCTGGAGTTGGGCTGTATTAATCTGATGGTACAGACACTAAAAAGAGCATGGGAGAGATAGCAGCTGATTAAACATGCGGTGTGTGTTCATGCAAGATGCAAAGATAACTAACATTTAAAATGGCTCCATCTGACTGACCTGCCACACTGCTGAATTGCTAGAGTCTGTTGCCAAGGCTGACTGCTTAAAAACCAGTTGCTCATTCAAAGCCACAAACACAAACAATACTTCAAGTTTAAAGGTTTCAACCTGTATTTATTAACAAACATATATTCACATTGTATAAGTAACTGTAACTGAAAGGGTAACATTATTCGTGGGAGAAAGACAATAGAGAGAAGGTGGCTCTGTCTTTCTGTCAGTTTCTGTCAGGGTCTGTGCCTTAGTTTTTTTGTTTTTGTTTTTTTTTTTTTACACATCACAGTGGCATTTTTATTTTTTGCAGTTATAACAGCAACCTCCTGTTGCCCATGCTCTTAAAAATGTCAATGACTTCACTGAGGTTGACTGGAATATCCTTTTCAATTGCCAGTAAAAGAAGCTCTGAAAACCTTTCTTCTGTGCAAAGGGTGCGAAGTTTTGTTTTCACCAGTTTGAGTTTTGAGAAAGAGCGTTCAACAGTAGCTGTAGAAACTGGAAGAGTGCCGTATGTCTTCAGCAGCTCAGTCAAGTTGGGGAAAACCAGATGTGCATTGTTTTCTTTGACCACTGAAAGAATAGATGTCACACTGATGGGTGAGGGGCATGAGTATGAACTATGGAAGACCTTTAGTTCTGTCTGCAATTTCTCTTCTTCATCAATGTTGTAGAACTTGCAGAGCCTATTCACAGCTTGCAGTGCCTCTGTTGGAATTTGGGCTGTTTTCCAGTTCTCTGGGACTATCAGGCAGTGGAGGGCATTCAGGATTTCCCATGTGGAGTTATCTTTAGCTTTAAAGCGTCTCTGAAGCTCTTGTGTCATTGTGTCCACAAAAACGTAATACACCTTAACACGATAGTAGTCCTGCAAAGTAGGGAATGTGTGGTCAGCAGTTGCTGTTGTGGCAGTGACCTTGAACTTTGCTGGCATTTTCCTCCTCCGAGCTTGACCAGGAATCTCAGTTGGGGGGTCAAGGCCCACTGATGCAGCCTTCTCTGTAGCCTGTTTAAACATCTTCTCAAACTCCTCCTCTGTTCTGCTGTAGGCCAGCCTCTGAAAAACTCCATCTACAACTTTGTATGCTGTCGCTAGCTCTATGTCTTTCTGCTGCAAAGCATCAGAGGCCATCGCAGTCACCTGGAAGATTGGGCAGGTGATCTCCAGACACAAGAAAAATTCAAAGTTGATGCTCCTGAGAAGAATCAATGCATCACCTGCCGAAGAGTCTGGTGGGTCTTGCTGTGTCATTTCCTCAAGAAACTGCATGACAGCTGGGAGGACCTTCCTCAGAGTCTGAAGGGCAGTTTCTCTGCAGGCCCACCGTGTGTCTGAGAGCTTCTGCAGCTCCAGTGGACGCCGATCAGGGTACATAGTCTTCTGCATTTTAATAAATGCAGAGTGTCGTTTGGATGAGTTGGCCACAAAACTATAAAGTTTTTCAGTAAGTTGAAAAAGCTGACAAAACAGATGGTAAACTTTGCACTTTCAACTAACACCAAATTAAGACAGTGAGCCTGACAGTGTACATACAAGGCCTTTGGATTTCTTTTTAGAATTCTTGCCTGAAGTCCCTTAAAGCATCCGCTCATATTTGCAGCCCCATCATAGCCTTGACCCCGGATGTTTTCCAACTTCAGGCCATTTTCTTCCAGTAGAGCTATAACTATCTTTTCAAGAGCATCTCCACTTGTGGTATGAATGTTACACACCTGAAGAAAGCGCTCCTTGATTTGCATGTTATGCACATACCTAATCACAAAAGAAACTTGTTCAGTGCGTGCAGCATCCGTGGTTTCATCCATGAGAATTGAAAAGGTTTTGCTCTCTTGGATTTCTTTTTTGATTACTTGTTTGACTGATATGGCCAAAGCTTTGATCATATCATTCTGACTTCTGTTGGAGAGAAGTGGGACAAGAGGTCTTCTACCAGTTCCCTGCTTCTCTTTTATTGCTTCCAGGTGTAATTTAATTACACTATCATACCTGCTAAACAGCTCCACCAACTCTAGGAAATTACCTCGATTTTGGCTGGACAGGGTCTCATCGTCTCCTCTAAAAGGCATACCCTGTCTTGCCAGGTAAAAAGTGGTTGCCAGTAATCGGGACAAGATTTCTCTATTTTTTTCTCTTTCCCTGTCTTTAGCAGCTTGTGATGCGCGGTCACCCATTTCAAAAGCTGCCTCCAGTGATTTCTTTTTTAAGTTGTTCCACCTCACCATACTACACATGTGTGATTCTGAGGCACAGTGTTCTTTAATTCTTTCTAGAGCCTTTCTCCACCGATTAAATCCTTCTGATTTCCATGTTTTGCGCCCTTTGTATTTATCCTCACACAAAAAAAGACGGCAGCTGAAACAGAACATGGCATCAAGACTTGGTGAGTACTCCAGCCATGTGTTGTTCTCATACCATTTCTTTTGAAATGATCGCCCCTCTTCATTTTTTGGAAAGGATGAAAGTGCTGGTTGACACGGTCCAATACTGTTGCAAAACTGAATGAAGGCCTCATCACATTTAATATTTAATTGTAGGACATGGGCAGGATCATTTGGGTGAGTAAGTTCAAGTACACTGTTAAAAAAGTAAATGGCAATTGTTGTTCTAACACACAATTGTATTGTAATCCGACTCAGAAATATAAATTTGACATCTAACAAATAAATACACGTTTGCCCAACTCAAATTCTCAGAAGTTGGTTTAACAAGGAGTTTTAAATCGCCTATACAAGATTTTTTGAGTTCCCTCAACTGTAAACTCATAGGCATGCGCACTGCTTATGTTCATGGACACGCCCACTACGGTACGGGGTTTCCTATCCCTTTCTTCAAGTGCACAGCCTTTTTCCCTCGTGTTTGAGAAGATTGGCGGACATTGTAATTTTATGCATCTGGAGAACCACGGAGGAACGACCCTGGGACCTTACCAGTTTTCCCGGTGAGTGCTGCAAAGTACAGACAGTTAGCGGTTAGCTCCGTGAGTTAGCATTCCCTTGTGGTGTATTGCCACCGAGTTGAAGCATGAGTTCACATGTTTTTCACGTTCTGATGAAAGGAAAAGCAGCGCACGTGCGCGTTTATAATGCGCGTGTGCGCGTGCGTGTTTATGCCGCGCATGTGCGGGTGGGTGTTTATGCATAGAGAAAAGAGTGTGCCTGTTATTTTCATTGTACAAATGAAAAGAGACATTAAGTTGAGTGTAATAACTTATGAAATTTCTAAATTGTTTTATGTAGTGCAGTGTTGTTGCACTCAGGCACAGAATATTACAAGACTACATTATTTTACTTTCTTAATCCGATGTGGGTATTTACTGTTATTTACATTATTTACATGTGGATTTTTTGCTTTCATGATTTCATTTGCTTTACAAGAAAAACAGTGACATTAACATTTTATATGTTAACCCTGTAATGCAGCAGTTAATTCGTAATGAGTTAGAAAAGTTACATTACACACTGAAATTTATCATACTTGGAGAGATATAAACTGTACAGTTAAGAACAAGAAGTGAATGGATTTAACTAAGCCCTGTTGTGCTATGCAGGGTGGGTTTTTTGGATACCCTGGATTCTGGATTCTCTCCTTAAATGGAGATGGCGAGCCAACCGTGTGAACATCTGGATTTGGACTGAAGAGAAGGATTTGGACTGAAGAGGACTTTCTTTTCTTGCATTCATCGTCCTGTCGGAGTGGTAGGACTAAAAAGAAAAACTCAGAGATAAAAAGGGAAAACCTTTTTCTTTTTCCGTTGGGAAACAAGACATTTTATTTCATTTTATTTTTTTTAAAAGGGTGCACCCAATTTAAAGAGACTACAATTGAAAAAAACAAACAGAAGGCCGTCCAAATTTGTAAAACTGTTATTTTTTCATATATGTTAGTACACTTACTTCACAAAAAATTACCTGTGTGTTTTCCTCTTACTAAAATGGTGTCTTACTGTTTTTTCCCTCATCATCACTCCCTCTTACAAATCTAGAACATTCTGGTCCAGTGTCAGGTTACTTTGATCTGTGCAATTAAGATTATGTTGTTGAACATGGTTTTATACTGTATCTATTGATGCAATGTTTGGCTTGAAGCAATAAAAATGTTGTATTAACATAATTTTTTGTGTGTTGAATGATTGGTAGTGAAGACGATTGGTAGGACTAAAAAAACTGAGTTGATAGAACTCAACTTGCAGATAACACTACAAAATCTGAGTTTGTAGAACTCAAAATCTATATGTCAAACTCATAAAACAAAGTTGATAGAACTCAGAACTTAAAGGTGAAACTCAAAAACCTAAGTTGGTAGAACTCAAAATTTCTATGTAACACTTGTAAAGGAAGAAAATATTCTAACATAGTTAACTTTGGAAAAAGGTT